>NC_066875.1:27388895-27533895 GCF_022985175.1 Labeo rohita | reverse complement strand
CATTTTTTAAAGGGATAGTTCACCCAAAAATGAAAAAAAAAAAAAAAAAAAACTGTGGATATTTTTGATGAAATCTGAGAGCTTTCTGACCCTGCATAGACAGCAACACAACTACCACATTCAAGGTCCAGAAAGGTAGTAAGGACTAAGGCTGTCCTCCAGTGAAGATTTTTCTTGTCAACTAGTAGTCATTCACACGCCTGTATGAGAACTGATTACATAATCTCAGAAGATCTGTTTTCCAGTTGAACTGGTTTGTTTAAAAGTAGACATTTCACTCTCTATAAATATATTTTTCATGTTTATAAGGAAAGTTTACACAGAGTTTTGGTTCATTATTTTTTGATGTGTTCAAGTTCAGAGAGCAAGACGGCGCATCCTGTTTGCTTTCATTATTTTACCAAAGCGCAATGTTTTGTTGCTATTGTGAGTGCACACAAACAAACGTAGAGTCTTTACAGATTTGAAAGATGTATTACTTTTATCTGTATCAGCAAAAATGAAGTATTTTAAGAGCAAGTCATCGCACCGGCACCACCATCTATCATGCAGTGCGCGCACTACTATTCAGCTTCCACACTAAGCACAGACACTTGAATAGCGCACATTTTTCTAGGTTAACATTAGATTGAGCAGCCATGTAAAGTAGCTGCTACTACATACATCTTTCAGATGATACACTATATATGGCTTATCATCTGAAACTAGCGACTAATAAAATTTTGATCGACGAAGCCTCTTCTCATTGACTAGCAGTTAATCGACTATTATGGTGCAGCCCTAGTAAGGGCATTGTGAAAATAGTCCATGTGACATCAGTGTTTCAACCTTAGTTTTATGAAGCTACAAGAATACTTTTTGTGCGCCAAGAAAACAATAATGACTTTATTTAACAATTTCTTTTCTTCCGTATCAGTTTCCGTGCATTCACTAGAGTTCCACGTGGTGCTTTTGACGCAGGAGCTGTCTTTCTGATGTAGAACCTAGATGCACTGCGACATGTTAACAAGCAGAAAGATGCAAACATATATGTCATGGTACTGTCATGAACACTCATTGAAGATTGACACGGAAGAGACGAAATTGTTGAATAAAGTTATTTTTGTTTTCTCTGTGCACACAATGTATTCTCATAGCTTCATAAAATTATGGTTGAACGACTGATGTATTTTAACAATGTCCTTACTACCTTTCTGAGCCTTGAACATGGTAGTTGCGTTGCTGTCTATGCATGGTTAGAAAGCTCTCAGATTTCATCAAAAATATCTTAATTTGTGTTCCAAAGATGAACAAAGGTCTTATAGCTTTGGAACGACATAAGGGCGAGTACTTAATGACAGAATTTTCATTTTTGGATGAGCTATCCCTAAAAGGCCACTTTCTATGATTTTAATAACAATCCTAACATAGGACATTCACAAAAGCGCAGTAATTGTAGTTCACCTCCAGAGAAGCGACTCAACACGGTTGATGATTTCAGAGAGGTCAAAGGGGAGGGGCATGTCAGGATCTTCATTACTCCAATAGGGTCGGTCGACAGGCGCTTCCTCGGGGGGCAAGGTCTGTGCCAGGCTTGACTGGCATCTATTGGGACACAAAAGGAAACAACAGCTTTATAACTAACTACATAAAGTTCAAATCTGACAGACACAATATAAATATTTTCAATGAATTAATGAGTGGATGAATAAATATCTATAATATTTTCAGAATATTCAAAAGTTTAGTCAGTAAGATTTATTTTTCTTGTTAAGAAATTTAAATGTGTATTCAGCAAGGACACAAATAAATCAGAAGTCAGAAGACATTAATTCATGTTACAAAAACAAAACTCAAATAAATGCTGCTCTTTTGAACTTGAATAAATGCATCATGGTTCCCACAAAAACATTAAGCAGCACAACAGTTCACAATTTTTTTTGATGAAATTTTTCTTGAATCAGAAAGTAAAAAATAAAATAAAATAACAATAAACAGTTATTTTACATCTTTAATAAAATAAAATAAAATAAAATAAAATAAAAAAATACTGACTACCAACATTTGTAAAACTTTTGAACGGTAGTGCATTTACACTGAACATTTCTTTTCGGTGTAAAACTGACGCAAAAACACCCCTAGGTTACTGCATGTGCTTTCCAGGGAACGTGTGAATAGGTAATGTCGCCCTAAACACACAAAGAAGTGTGTGTTTGTCTAGAGGCAGTCCACACACTCATTTCCTGATTTCTTTACAACACACAATAACCTGCCCTAATGACACTTTTATAAAGAAACGAAGCACTGCACAGCTTTTGTTAGTGTGTGTGTGTTCAAGTGTGTGTGGTATGGCCTCATCCCCTTGCTCTTCCTTTGAACGAAGCCTCAGGAATGCACTTCTGCAATCCTAAAAGTGTATGCAGTGTAAATCACCTTCTCAACACACCTGGCCAGTGCTGATTAATATCTCAGTCATTTACACCTGGGCAGGTGAAGCCTGTGGCTTTAATTCCACAGTAACTTTGATGTTACAGCATTTCATTTTGTCAGCTAATTAATATACAGACAGGGGGGTTTACTAAAATATGACAATATAGCTTCTCATAAATATGACACAACTGGGTGTGTTAGTGAGAATGTGCAACATCTCTGGTTGTGTGTGTGTGTGTGAGAGAGAGAGAGAAAGAGAAAAAGAGAGAGAGGTACAGAGGTACAGCTTGCTGTCATTATGAATCAAAAATACTATAAAAGACGAGCGTGAACTTTTAACTGCATATGAAGAGAAATCCAAGGGTATGTGTAACATTGGCTCAGTAAAAGGGAATTTTTATATCATCAGTTGTTATTTTAGGCTAAAGAATAAGGGATAAACAGTTAGTGTAATGTGAATTTCAACATAAAATACTTTTATTCAGCAAGGAGACAAAATGCTGACAAATTTCCACTATCCAAACAAACACACAAAGTTCTCCCACAAACACTTGTCTCAAGCAAACAGCCTACAGTAAACACTCATCATCCTCCACTCAAAGACTGCAGCGGTGCCCAGAGGAGGCCAGCGTTATGGATGAGTCTGTGCAGTCCAGTGGTCAGAGGACAGCCCCTCTCTGACACTATTTGTGGTTATATATTTTGTAAGGGCCACTTAATGGTGGAGTGGCTCTCCTGTTAAGTGCTGTCTCTCCAACTGCGCCGGCCACATGAGAGGCTGCATTACACGCCGAGGGTGGAATTAGCATATAGAGCTTCAATATATCATCCTCATACTGCATCAGGGCTTGACAATAACATCCGTTAACATGCGCTAAGTACCCTAATGTAGCACATCAGTTCATAAATAATATGAGAGCTCGTTCTATACGCACGCGCGTGTGTGTTTAAACTCTCTCATCATTTACTGGATTATTGGAAGAGACAGAGAAGAGGGAACTGAAGTAAATAGACTGTGGTGAAAGAGACCGCAAGCACATGAATGAATGCCAGCCATAAAGATCCACATAAACATACACACTTAGAGGGATGGTTTGCATAAAAGTGAACTTTTGCCATAATTTACACACTCCTATGTTGCTCCAAGCCTGTAAACAACAGGTGGAACACAAACAGGGATATTTAGCAGAAAGTCCAAGCTGCTAACTAACAATAAACAATAGTTTTACACATTAACTGACCTTAAAGAGGACATTGGATGCAAAAGAAGACATCGAAGTAGACAGGAAGAGAGAGAGGGGGACGGGATCGGGAAAGGTCTTCAAGATGGGATTTGAACTCAAGACGTTTGTAACACTGCCCATTATGCTATCAGCACCAACTACTCCTTTTTTTTATCCCCAAAAAACCTAAATAGGCTCAATTATCAAGCCATTTCGATTTTCTGAGCAGTATGATGTCATACTGCTCAGGCCCCGCCCATGACTGCTGATGGACTGTCCCGTAATTAGCATAGTTCTGCCCTCAGCAAGTTGTACGTTGTCCGCCATTTTCTCCGTGCTCGAGCAGCTGTAGTGGCAACGTTTCGTAAGCAATGCAAGAGTCATTCTTTCACAACGTCAGAGCCACTAAAGACACAGTGGATTAATTTTGCTTGTGATGGCAACGCGCCACTGAATAAACAAAAAAATTAGCTCATTATCATTTAAAGAGACATGCACAGAAACTGTTCACTGTGAATAGAGCTGTTTTTGACAAGGTAAAACGGATGTTGTTTTACACGACCATTGAGGAATTTTACCCAAAGTATTTTGCAGACATTTCATGAAGACCCTAAAGAACCACACTTACTTGTTGAAAATGAGCGTCCGATGTTCCCTCTGAGATAATATTTCTCTATAAAGTAATATAATTTCAAAATTTCATGTTGTATAAATTAATTTTAATATACACTACTGTGTAAAAAATCAGCAGAAACTCATATGAAGTTCTTATGACTATATATATATCATATGCACTATATTACAAGTATTATGAAGTCATTTGACAGTATTGCATTAAGAAGAGACAAAAATTGAATACATTACTCACAAAATATCTTACTTGACAATAGATCTGCAATGATTCCTTGATTCTATTTGAGTATTTGATGTACTTGTGTCGAGTAATCGACAAAATACTAGAAGTGGCACATTCCAGAATTTACAAATGTTATGATTCAAGTAAATAAATATATGCGATGCAGGTGTAATATGCGCTTTAATTATTTACATACGTGTAGGTAACGTTTGTGTCAGAGCGGCTTCATTCACAGTAAATGCTGCTACACAATCTGTCACCATTTTAAAGTAATTCATTTATAAACCCATGCAAATACAGGAGATTACAACATTACTTTTTTCTCATTAACACATGTCCACATATTCAAGAAATTACAGTGGCTGTAGCTTTTCTATCATGAAGAAATTGTTTAAGATTAAGTTGACATTTGAATTAAATGTTGTTGAGTCAATATAAAACAAGGATTAGATAGTGCTGTAAAGTGTAAAAGCACTCTGCGGGCATTGGATTTATTACACAATGTACATAAGTTATGAATATATTGTTTTAATACATTGTGTATTTTTCCTGTTTTGTTCTATAAAACCATTTTGATACATTATTTGAACTAATTATTATTGCTTCATTCCTATGATATATGTATTTTTAAGTCATTTTAGAGGCTATTGTTCACTTAGGTCTATTTTTACTACTAAAAAAAATAAAATAATTATAATTATCCACTTACTTGATTAATCGTCAGAATAAATGACAGATTACTCGGTTATGCGATATCAAAATAATCCTTGACAGCCCCACTGGACAACCACGGTTATCATTTACTGGAAAAGAACAGCTTGGACTTTCGGAAAAGTTTAGTTTTGCGTTCCATGGAAAACAAAGAAAGTCATAAGGGTTTCGAAAGACAAGATGATGAGTAACTGATGACAGGATTTTCCTCTTAATATGGTACAGCATTATTTGTGGTGAGAATAAACACATTCCATCAGATTTTAAAGGAAGCAATTACCCGAGATGTCAAGTTGTTTATTTCATATTCTGTTGACCACAAAAGAGGATGCTGGTAATCAAACAGCTGATGTGGCCATTGACTTTCACAGTATGGAAAACGATTCTTTGGAACAACACAAGGGTGTTGACATGATAATGATGACGGAATTTTCATTTTTGGGTGAACTGTGCCTTTAAACTATCTCCCAAATTCAACATTTTTTAACATTATAGCACCAAATCACCTCTGAATTGTAAATGCGCGTGAATGAACCATTTAGATTAAAGAAATTCACATAAACATATGCAACCCTTCACCACGTGACTCCATATCACATTTCCACACGCAGTCAGTGCTTAAGAGTAAAGACACAAAGAGTGTGTGTGGACTGTTGGAAGTATATTTGGAAGTGTATGCCAACCATCCATACAGATTAACCTCTGCGAGATGCAGTCTACCTCTCCCATCTGACCCGCGCTCAGGAGAGATCGACGTTACAATCACTCATTTCAATTTGCTCTGAAACCCTATAACCCTACAGCCAGGCCTGCTGGAATAGCAAGCTAATGTGGAGGGAAGGAGATCTATCACCTCTGTTCTTCTGGGGGGCGGCTCGCATACTCCCACCCGACACATTCGGCGCACTTGAACTTCGACTCGGTCCGCGAACAATGCGACGCACACACGCGCACCTGGCCTCCCAGCTGAAACTAACCACTTTAGCTAAAGTGAGTGTTAATTATGGACAGGCAAAGCAGTCAATAAAAGGTTAATGCAGAAGGCAGTGGATAAATTCCTTTAAGCATTGCATCACTAGGCCATCTCTGGGCGGCACGCAAGCCTCTCTCTGTGTCTGATCAATACATTTTACTGTAATGTTCTCCGCATCGATTTCCCTCGCTCTCTGAATCCTCCTCCGACTGAGATAAACTAGAGAAGAGGGGGAGTGAAAAGCAAGAACGAACTGATAAATGAAATGATTAAAACCTCTTTTCAGTTGGACTTTCCCTCTCTTTGACATATCGCTGTGGTTTATAGCACAGCGCTGGACTTCACCTCCGAGGTCGTACATTACCTGCCCCCCACTCTTAAAGGGAGTAAAATGCCCTTATTAGACAACATCAGAGCTTCTGCCCACCGCCATTACGCTGATAGATGTAGGGCTAAAATGCTGGGTACACAGACAGGAGACAATGCTAATTGCATTAGCCCACCAGGAGATCATTTACAACCATACAGCTACAAATGGGCCTGTTTGATTAGGACATTACGGTGATGTTAACCTGCGCCCGTGCTATCCTGTATCTGCACGCGATAAGCGTTATTTGTACAACAGCGTGTCTCTACGAAGTCTGCGGTTTGTATACGCCTGCTGTGAAATTCACAGATATTTGATGGTGTTACTCATACGGGGTGAAATTTTTCGTTCTTGTTTCACGCGCACAGGTGTTAAGGGTGTGTGTGTCGTTTTACGATTTTTGGCAGTGATTGGCCCTGTTCAGAGAATGCCATCAAACGAGTCATGCAAAAACAAGTGAGTCGATCATAAATCACGATTTGGCTCTAAGGCCCATGCAAGCAATCACATCTCCAATATAAGAGTACGAACAAGCACACTGATAACATCTTCAACAGATTCTTCAGGCTCATTTAAAACTACAAAAAGGGTTTGCCTGGTTATAAAACTTTTTTTTTTTTCTGTTGTTTTTGAACTGAAATAGAGATGAACTTAATTAAGATCAAATAAAACAAACTGGTAAAGTTCAAACTGGGTAGTGAGCAACTAAGTTTGAGCTATTAATGATTGATTAAATCTAAACCGACATTATTTGTCAATGTGTTTTAGTAGTTTCATAAAACAAATAAAAAATAAAATAAAAGTTAAAAGAAAATAAAATAAAAGTTAAAAGAAAATAAAATAAAAGTTAAAAGAAAATAAACGTTTTAATAAAATAATATTAAATTAAATTAAATTAAATTAATGAGACCCTAGACCACAAAACCAGTCTTAAGTAGCACGGTATATATTTGTAGCAATAGACAAAAACACAATGTATGGGTCAAAATGATCGATTTTTCTTTTAGGCCAACAAATGAAGATATTTTGCAAATTTCCTACCATAAATATATCAAAACTTAGTTTTTTGATTAGTAATATGCATTGCTAAGAACTTCATTTGGACAACTTTAAAGGCGATTTTCTCAATATTTAGATTTGTTTGCACCCTCAGATTCCAGATTTTCAAGTAGTTGTATCTCGGCCAAATATTGTCCTCTCCGAATAAACCACACATCAATGGAAAGCCTTTTTATCAACTTTCAGATGTTGTATAAATCTCAGTTTCAAAAAACTGACACTTATGACTGGTTTTGTGGTCCTGGGTCACATATATAATTTCAAAATTATATAAACTCTGGAAGTGAGTAAATAAACAAATGTAAAATATTAGTAAATGTGTCTGAGCGTATGCAGGCGGGTGAGTATGTGGGTGAATGAGTGGTATGTGATTTTTTTTAAAAACCCCAAGATAATAAAACTGGCATCTGATCTACCATTTCCCCTAATTAATGGCTACAGAAAAACAGACCAAAGTAGTTCCCCTCTTTTTCTTTTTTTTTCCACGTGTGTAAGTGGGTTGGGAGACAATGAGCGGAGTTATATTTGGGTGGCAACGAGTCCACCAGAAGCAGGAGGTCTTTAGCATCTGCACGCCAACAGCTCACAGCAGACCACATGAAACAAGCTCTCCCAAGCTCTGCTACAGGACACACAGACACCGCAAGAGAAAATGGGGACAGAACCCGCCAGCACACCTTTACCCAGACAACCTCGTTTGATGTGGTGAGAGTGGGTGTCTGGGTCCTAACCCAACCAGATGAGATGAAAAACACACACACACAGCGGTTGCCTCTAAACGGTTCTCATAATTGGGGTAATAAAACAGGGGCTGAAGTCTTAAGCTGATTGCAGAGGAGGCCACTGTTGTCTCTGAACTCTCAAAACCAGGTGGACGTCTATTAGCCTGTTAACACCATAACAAATTATCCCACACGCCCCTCCGATCGCCCCCCTCAGGCCTCATGAAAGAACGCAGCCAGATGTCAACACCAGCACCGGTTTACAGCACACATGACACGCCGGTACACACGGAGACAGGTTGTAATAAGAAGAAGTGTGTGAAGAGGGCAACAGTCATGCCTGAAGTCGTTTGTCTGTCAGTCAACTTGGTTAAATGACACTTGAATGAAGCAGCGTGGGTCTCAGTGTCCTTCTGGACGCTGTCCCACCTGGACTCCGGTCCCTCAGGGTGTCATCAAGGTAAAAACAAATAGTGTTGCAGTAACACGTGCCCTGACACGTCCTACCACTCCATTTTGTCACCTACTGAGGTGACAGCCTGCCACATACAACACTCTGATATTCTGGGCCAAAACTAATTAGTGCGTTTAAAAAGACACTAGGGGTTTTTTCACTCTGATGGTGTTTATTTACATGTCTGAATGAAATATGGAGCGACTGGGAAAAGGAAAAGGCTATATATGCGTATGTGTGTGTGTGAGAGAGAGAGAAAATGCCTGAGGGAGAGGAGGTTATGAGGTTCTGAATGTTTGCAGTTTTTCACAGGGGGGTGTTTGAGGGCCAATAAATCTCAGAGTGATCAGGAAGTGGATAACAGCGAGGTTGGGAACACTAACACTGCGTTTAACATGTTAAACGTCTGCCACATGAAAACTGACAAACGCACCAGTAAAACAATCAGTCTCATGGATACATAAAAGAACATACACCTGTATGCATACGTGTCCTGTACGCGCAACAAGACATACGCAAGCTTAAGCCCTGTGGGCATCACAGAGTGGAAAGAAATGGGACAAAAAAGCCTGTTCTGACAGATATACTGCAACTTCAGTGACCCACACCTGACCGCAGTCACATGACCAGTGTCCACTGGACATCTATAAAGCCCATATGATCAAAAAAGTCTGCTAATTATAGATATGACAGAGAAAGAAAGAAAAAGCATAGCATTTAAATTGGTAAATACGTCATTATACAAAATACAAAAATTGATCTGAAGGTAATATTTATGGAAGCCCATTTCCGCGACGCAAGAAAAAAAATCATGCCCTAAGTCAAAATTATGACATACCTAAGTCATAATTAAGACATACAAGTCGAAATTAAGACTCTAAAAGTCATAATTACAAGATAAAACGTCAAAATTATGACTTGAGTCATAACTACGAGATAAAAAGTTGAAATTATGACTTAAAAAGTCTGAAATTATGACTTGCTGGCTTACTATAATTTCGACTTTTTATCTCGTAATTATGACTTAAGTCATAATTTCGAATTTTTTATCTCAATTTTGACATTTTATCTCATAATTTCGACCTTTTAAGTTATATTTTTTTTTCATAATTTTGACTTTTTATCTTGTAATTGTGACTTCTGAAATTATTAAAAAAAAAACTAAAAAAGTTGAAATTATGAGATTAAAAGCCGAAATTACGAGTTTAAAAGTCTGAAATTATGATTTAAGTCATAATTAAGACAAAAAGTCGAAATTATGACTTAAGTCATAACTATGAGATAAAGTCAAAATTACGAAATTATGAGATAAATTGAAATGATGACTTGCTGGCTCACTATAATTTCGACTTTCTAACTCATAATTATGACTTAAGCAAGTCATAATTTTGACTTATCTCGTAATTATGACTTATGAAATTATAATTTTGGCTTTTTATCTCATAATTATGACTTTTTATTATGACTTTTTGTTCTTTTGAATGTTTTATTCATCAGAGAATCCTTTAAAAGTGTCAAAATCTGTTTTCAACATAAGAAATGTGTCTTGAGCACCAAATCTACACATTAGAATGATTTCTGAAGGATCATGTGACCCAAGACTGGAGTAATGAAAGCTAAAATCTAAATCTGCTATCACAGGAAGATAAGATAAGATATTAAAACAGTTATTTAAATTTGTAATAGTACTGTTTTTGATTTAATAAATGCAGCCTTGGTAAGCAAAAAAACTTAACAGCCCCAAACTTCTGAAAGGCAGTTTATTTTGAATGAAAATGAATTAAGAGTGAACAATGGTATAATTACAAATCAACATTAAGTAAAATAAACAAATGCTGTGTAAAAAAGTGTTCATTGTTAGTTCATGATACACCCAGTGCATTAGAAAACCTTGTATTACCAAAATGAGAGCATACAAAATAACTAAGCAGAAGAACAATGATGAAAAACACTCTCATAATTAGTTTGAATAACATAGGCTAGTGCATACACACACACACACAAACAGCTGACATAAAGGTGATTAGCTGATTACAGTGGAGGCAGAAGTGGGAAAAAAAGACTAATTTTGGGTGGTGACACTAGCCCTGTGTCATTATTCTATTCAAACATGAATGAATTCATGTCATCTCATTAGCAGTAAACACAGTCATGTTCTAACACAAATGCCGCTGTTTGCCAACATATCCTGGACACGTACCACTAATATTTTGCTTCCGTAAACTCAGAGGACAGAACAGGTTGGTCTCAATTACTAAGAAATAGTTGCACTGACAGAGCCGCAGGTGCTAACTGTCATGTTCTCACAAATGACAGCAACTAATAAGGACGTGTGAAATAGGACGAGCTACCTGCTAGAGTATTTTAAGCGTGCTGGGTGCGAAGTCACAAAGTGACAGATCATAGAAATGGAATTCATTCAAATATGAGCAGCATGCATGCAGTCAACGATCTACATATAATTAGAGCAAAAAAAAAAAAAAAAATCAAAAGATCAAATTAAAGAGATGTGAGAGAACATCCACTCGGTGTTTGAAGCCCTGAATCACCTGCTCCTCCTGCTGTGTGAATAGCGTTTTTGCAGCCTATTAAGTAAATAGTCTAATTAAAACAGTGTGGCATTTAAAAGTCTGTGAACTGCCAACAATTTGTTTAAGGGAGCGGTCAGGCCGAGCAGGCCCCTGGGGCACCGCAATGAGCAGGTAGCAGACTCACAGACATGGCTAATGGGTGGAGGATGTGTGTTTACACAGTGAGTGAGTGTAAGAGAAAGAAAAAGGGGGGAAAAATTAAGAGAGCAAATTAAATAACTTTTTGTGCATGTGCGCGTGTGTTCTTAAGATGGAGGCGATGTGTTTGTTAGTGTGTGTGTTAACGGTAATGAAGCACCGTAGTTAAAGCGATAGGTAAACATGCTTGACAGAATCAAACAGGTTATCTTTGTTGTGAATAGAATGGATATTTCCCATCCACTGATATTAAGAAAGTAATTTGCTGTGTAATGTACCCAACCCTTTGTCTACACCGTCTGAGCTTTACTAGCGTCAACACGCAAACAAAAAGTCACAATGAGGGTTTACAGAAGCCTTTGTGTTTTTGCAGTGGCCTCATACCTTAAGGACTAACACAGACATTGAAACTAAAGAGCTCATGAACAACTGAACTGGAGAAGGTTCTTAAGAATGACAATGGGAATGTTCCAATTCAAACAGAACTTTATATAGAGCACAATAGCAGGATAAACATGTGAGATTTGTCTCAGTTTCCAGTAAAACTCTTGTAATGCAATATAACGGCAGCGAATCAGGACAAACACAAAGAAAATAGCTATTAAACTCATGTTCAAAATGATTTATCTTTTGGTCCGCTTGAATACGATTAATCATCATTGGTTTTTAGATGACAATTTTCACCTTCCCCAACCCTTAAATATGCTCTTTCTGCAGCTTTACCTTCAAAAATGATATATTACAGGATTAGTTCGCTTCCAGAATGAAAAAAAATTCCATATAATTTACTTACCTCCCATGTCATCAGAGATGTTCATGTCTTTGTTCAGTCGAAAAGAAATTAAGGTTTTTGAGGAAAACATTCCTGGATTGTTCTCCATATAGTGGACTTCAATGGGTTGAAGGTCCAAACTGCAGTTTCACTGCAGCTTCAATGGGCTCTACATGATCCCAGCTAAGGAAAAAGGATCTTATCTAGTCAAAAAAAGTAAAAATTGTATACTTTTTAACTACAAACATTCATCTTGCACTATCTCGACTTCACTCATTACATAATCACGTCAGAAAGGTCACGATGTAGACAAAAGAACTGACCCAGTGTTTTCAAAGCGAACATGCAAAGAAAGCCAAACACCCTTCACAAAAAAGGTTAAAATAACGATGTTGAACAATTTTGAAATTGGAGGAGAAAATAAGATGGAGCTTTTTACCCTATTCTACCTTTTTGAACCGAAGTAAATGAAAACAAAGAACTAAACATGCTAGACCTTTCCAACTTGATTACATAATGCGTGAAGTTGTAGACGTGCATCGCAAAGCTAGTGCAAGATGTGCAAATGTGGAAATGTGATATACACATTTTTACTTTTTTTTAGAAAATGGCAGATTATTTTGCTAGATAAGACCCTTATTATTTGGCTGGGATCGTGTAGAGCCCTTTGAAGCTGCATTGAAACTGCAAATTGGAGCTTTAGCCTGTTGAACCCCATTGATATTGTGTGTCTGTTTGTGACCAGGGGTTGATAAACGCACATATACAATCAAATAAATCCAAAAACAAACAAACAAAAAAACCCACATACAATTAAAACTTCAACACACAGCTCCACCCAACTTATTCAAATAAAAAAGTCAAGAGCTCACACTTACTAAACTGCAAGCGTGCTCTTCTGCACCAGTGATTCTTAGTTTAATAAATTATTATTATTATTGTTTTTTGTTTTTTGTTTTTTTTAATGCAAGCAAAATTCTGTTAGTGGGTTTATTAACAGAATTGGGGTATCATTTGATTCCATTTTGCTGACTCTTAAGGGGCCATTCATTTTTGTGTTAAAAAGATCAGGAAGCAAAGAAGACTGAAAAAAAGGAAAGGAAAGTAGCAATGTGTTTTCTGAGTGGTACATTTTTAGAATGCCATGCCACGAGCAAGAAGCTGCAAAAGATGTAGGATGAGCACATAGGGTCAAACACATCAAAACATTGAAAAGCAGCATAGTGAAATGCAAAGGTGTAGTCACATTAGCAAATTTTTTTTTTTTTAGGCAACATGATGCATTTTCTATTGTCAATAGTGTGACAATGAATGAAGCACAGTTTGCAAAGAAATCACTTTCAAACCAAGCAACTTTTTGTTGGTCAACATGGTAGCTGGGTGATAAATCGATGACAATTTTCGTGCGATATAAATTTTTGATAAAAGATAACAAGAGTTCAATAAATGTTCTTACAATGTTTATGTGGCAAAGTCGCAACAATACAATCAGAAGATTTTTTAATCTACAAATCGGCATCATTTACTATAGATTTACTGTAGAAGCACAAACTGCACCATGGTATTATGTCCGAAATATGGGTATTTGTGTCAAATTGTATTATATTTTTAATGTAGACATGTAATAAATGCATTGAATGAGGAATAATGGAATATAATTACAGTATTTTTTGTGATTAAGCTATAGCGCTCATGCATTTATGTTATACTAAATGTATTAACACTACTGTTTTTCATACAAATACACAAAAACCATATTACATGTTTACCATGGTATTATATGGTATTAGGACCTATATATGTGGTTTTAACTGTGATTATCATGATTTAAATGTATGCTACTATTGAAAACAATAGTTAATTTAAAAAAATCGTCAACAGTCAGGATAATTAAATTTCACCACATAAAAATGAAGTTGCTACAATTTTTACAGATATTACTGATTTTGATAATGATCATAAATCTACATCTGCATCCTACCTCAAGCTACTATCAAAGGTGTATTCCTAAGAGACAAAAAAATGTTATATTATTAATAATATTATGAGGCAACACAAACCTGTTTCTTGATTTGAAACAATATTATTCATTAGAACATGTAGAAATAAGAAATCATTTTATTTTGTTAAGAAAAAATGATTGGAAAAGTGTAAAGAATTCAAAAACGTTAAGTGTTTGTCGTGTTCTGACCATAAAGAATAGTTTAAAACCATCTGGTTTTTACAACTTTCACACTAGAGCAAAAATCTGCCTTTAAAGCTGAAAGAAACAAAAATGTGACATTTATCGTGACAATTATCGAGTAAATAATCATGATAAATTTTTTGTCCATATCGCCCAGCCCGACAACATGGTAAACTCACATGACCCTCTTGCCCTCAAACTAGTGAATTCGAGTGAAATCGAGTGAATTTCCTTTAAAAACTGACTGAATTTTAAATTAGAAATTGGCAGAACAGCAGTAAATTTAACTGCACCTTAACTCATACCAGTTATTACATTTAAAAACGACATAAAAATACCTGCTAGTACGTTATTAACAAACCTGCTCAGTAAAATGATAACAGACATAATAATTACAGTAATTTAAGTGACAAGAATCATTATTTTAAATGGTATAGAACTTTCCTCTTATCATATGGGGGGAACATTGTCAAGGCAATAACTTGACTGCTTTTTTTCTAATTCAAAGAAACCGCACGGGGCTCCCAAATTGAGTTTTTGTTCCAAAGGCGGTTTCTTAATTCTTTTTGGACTTGGGACAAAGTTGAAGTTATGAAAATTGTTTTCATAGTACACTGAACTCTTTTATCTCAGAAGATCAAGCAAAATTTGATTCCTCATGATGTGACCTTTACGTTTTTGTAAGTATAATTCAGCATCGCTGTGTTTAGCAGCAGTAATTGTTTCCTCTGCTTCATGCGATTCCCATTAAAGCTGCATAAACCACACTGTAATCTTTCTGAACCTCGGTGGATGGCTGCGTTCACCCACCGAGCTCAGCTACGGGGGACCGTGAGATGACCGGCTTAAGGGGTTAACTGCTGATCTGGAAACAGCAGGGTGGATCGCTAAAGGGGCTCAGTTGTCAGACTCGCAGACCCTCGACTGGCCCGAGGCCAGTGTCTGAGAGCAAACAAGCATGAGCCAGACAGCCCAGTCAATCTGAGAGATTACACTCTTCACAACTGTTTAGCCTCTGCACTCCTGGAACGAAACGACCGACACAAAGTACAGAAAGTTATCATCTGTGCCACTCTGGAGGCTAAAGGCCGAGAAAATGGAGCAAAGGAGCAAAAACTAGCCAGAGAGGAGGAGGAAGAGGAGCATAAAAGAGAAGGGGCTAGCCTCTCAAGGGATTCCCGACGCACTGAGTACAACATCAACATGTCACCATCCATTCCCCCTCCTTCCTGTAAATCTGAGGACCCTGCAGCCTCTTCAGGCCTAATGACTCCTGACTCGCTCCGTCCACCTCCAGCCAGTCACCGCACACGGCTGGAACAGACAGAAAATCATTCAGCAGCTTGCCTGGATGAATATTTGATGGGGTGAGAGTATTTTTGCCCATGGTGAATAAGAACACAGTATGTGTGTGTATTTGTGTGTGCATCTTTTTATATACAGCTATTTCAAGGAAAATTCCCAGAGGTTTCTTCTTGCTTTCCATAGCTGATAAACGTCTGAAGTAAGCGTTCCTCGGCTGTTAGCATCAATTGGTGCTTCCATAAAGGACAAAAATTCAGTTCAGCTAACTCAGCTCAACCAACGAAAGTCTTTATCTAACCCAGTGCCAAATCGCTTTCCAATGCCAAGAAGCTATAACCGATATCGGTTTGCTGCGGTATCTGGTTCAAAGACTGAGTCATATCTGCAGAGTTAGCCGTTGTACGTCACGAGCGATGTTCGTGTGCTTAGCGCCTTACCTTTAATTGAGCTCTTTAGCCAGGCTTTGGCTGACTGCCATTATACACACTATAAAACACGGTTTCACTGAAAAACAAACACATGGAATACAATATGCTGTCTGTCAAGAACAAGTTTCCGATTCATTCAATCCTCCACCGGTTTGCTATTTCAGAGCAAGGGATGTGAAGATTTCGTGTCCTCTCCCACGGTATTATCTGTTGCCCTGACACTTATTCAAAGCATTATTATTGAACAAACCCAAAATACCAGGTGAGCCTTTGATGAGGATGGTTCACTTAATTAAAAACGAACAGGTTACAACACCACGCTCCCTCCCCCTTTTGTTGTTTAATAAGAGTGCGAGTTGCGTGCCAAATTTCTCTCCACTGAAGTGGTTTTGAGGTGCTGAAACGAGCAGAGAATCGTAGTGACAGAATTACTGCCGCCACCTGTGACCTCGCTGACGATGCCTTGAGCGCATTTACGTACAATTGTCCTGGTCCAGGGTTCAAAGTGGATTCGGCCCACCCATTTTGAGGGATTAAATTTGTTGCTTCATGTATGTTAAAACAGATGGCTGAATTGTAGTCTGTGAGCAGATTGAACTCACAAGCAAACCCACACCCTACTCAATATAATGATCTTAAATTAAAGAATCGTACAACGCAAATCATTTTCAACAAACATCAGTTTTTTGACAAGAGCTAAACCCTCGTCTACACAAGTTCACAAAAGGACCGAATTACTTGTGCTAACACTGCGGCTCACCTGCTTTTGTTTGAAACTAATCTGGCAGATCCTACTTTAGCGCCTGCGTCCTGTTCAACAGGATGCTGAACCCACTGACAAGGTAGGGTGTGATTTATGACAATTATTTTCTCATGTTGTGAGGTATGAATTGCTGTTAGAGGATGTGTGGTATATGTACAAAGGTACATGTACATTCTTTTATAATAGAGTAAGAGATATATTTTGGTTTAGAGAGAGTTATAAGGATTAGCGCAGAGTAAAGAGTGTCCCCTCGTGGTGGATTAACAGTCCTGGATGCACCTGAGGCGTGTATTGAACAAATATTAGGGATGCATGATGTATTGGTACATTATCAGTTATGGGATGATATTACAGATTTTTAATTGATTATATTAGTCGATATTGGATGTAAATTGTCCAATATTGCACATTTCATAAATGTGCTCATTTCTCCATTTTTTACATTTATATTACCAGCGCCATCACTTTAAGTTAATTTTCTTAAGTTTAGTAAAACTGTTAAATTTGATTTTTAGCAAATCAATATCACTTTTCTGACACTAAAATATGTTTTGGTACCTATATTCAAATGCAGCATTTAAAATAAAAGATTTTTTTAAAACAAAATATTACAGAATTTTAAAATCATTTAAATTTTTTTTTTATTTATTTTTTTTTTTTTTACTAAATTTTCACATGGATGTACATCACAACATGGAAAAAAAAAGTTGGTAGCAATTTTTGTTTCATGCCAACTTTCATGGCCAAAAATAAAATAAAATAAAATGATCAGTTAGGACAAATTATATATATATATATATATAGGTGAATTCTTTTCATGCCAACTTTAATATAATAAAATAAAATAAAATAAAATAGATTAATTATATGGCAAAACTTTTAACAATTAAATTAAATTAAATATTGACCAATTATGACAAAAAATTTAATATTGGTGAATTCCTAATGAATATTGTTATTAAAGAAAAAAGAAGACTAGCCAACATCAACATCGTATTCTACAAAAAGCATGACCAAGCTGTCTCTCTAACATCTCCTAGTGCCTCTTCTTATCAGAATTATTGCTTTCTATGACCTAATATAGACCACCTCTAGAGACAAAAGCTAAACAAATCACATAAATATGGCCGTGCTAAAACAGACTCAATCACTTTATGCCACTACTTCGCTCTGTGGCTAACCCGAGGAGTTTTATAGAGAACGCTGGAGGGCAGCTACAGGGAAGGAGACATGATGTGGGTGGCTCCCCATGGCACTCTGCCCCATGTTCCTCTCCTATGGGCACTGCCTGTCCACCCCACACATCACTCACGCCTCAAATACAGCACACACCGCTAACCGCACCCCATGAGACGTGGGAGTACATTGTCTGATCGCTGTTCACAGCACTGAACAGATACAAATGGTTTATCCGTGTAGCTCCGTGGACCCCGGTACCTCTCTCGGTCTCTCTGGCATTCACCTGACAGGGCTGAGCGACAGGCGTGCAAATCTGCAGAGGCTGGATTTAATGCTCTAAAAAGCACACGGGCCACCGCTACCATCCTACCTTTAATCAGAGCGAACGAGAGAGAAAGACAGGCCAGGGTTATGCTCAAATCTCAGACTAGGGGAGCGACATGAACAACAGATGCTCTTACAAACCAAAACAGGAACAAGGAGTCAACACAAGGGAATCGCACACACTCTCTCCGATCGGAACAGCGACATCCTCCCAAGTCGCTCTCATGTCGAACAGGCAGTAAAAGGCAAGTTCAACTCTCTGATGCCCTTTGAAAATAAAATACCTCTGGGGTGAGGCCCAAACCGCCTCTGGTAAGTTACTTTAAAATGTAATACAATTTAAAGGATGTAAACTGAGAAACTAGTTAGCAGGAATGTCCCACATAGCAACATGTGAGTCATAAGAATGCTTTATTAGTCATGGGCCGATCTTACAGATTTTTAAGTTATCATTGATCATTGGTGCTAATTTAAAGGGAACTCCAGGTATTAAGGCTTGTACGGCTTAATATAATGTAATTGATGGGAAGATGCCTGTGGACGAATAAAACTTCCTAAAGACCCACATCTTTGTTCTCTCCACTTCAGCACTGATGCCTTTGAGGCTTATAGACCACAGCTATTGAAAAAGTTTACAAACGGCAGAGACAAGAAACGCTAGATGCCATCCTGACAGGATGTAAACATGCCGACGTTTGTCATGATGCCGCAGTCACTGAAGGAGTTTCTCGGCACAGATTTCATTCAATATCTGGGGCATTTAGACTCCTTGTGGGATAAATCGATGGTACAGCATTTGGTTTAAGCCTATGCTTATATCCACCGCCAACTGTAAGCTCTTTCAGTAGCTGTGGTCATCGTATCAGTATTTTATTTTCCGAGTTGTGTTGCGGTAAAAATATCAACAGGTAGTGCCAGTAGCTCACTGAGTGCAACCATTTCATGTCATTCAAATAATGGCGCTCCCCATAGTCCAAAATACGCATAAAACAAGGTGGATTTTTTAAATAACGTCAACTGTTCATGTGTTTTCTACTACATATTTCAGTAAGAAACATAATTTACATTAAATTAAGCCATACAAGTCTTAAAGGGTTCATTCAAAAATTAAATTTAGCCCATTATTTACTCACCCTCCAGGCATCCTAAGTATATATGATTTATATTAACAATTATCCTGGCTCTCCCAAGTTCTATCATGATGTACGACCAGTTGGCGCAAGCTAGATTAAAGCGATTATTACTTTTTAAATATGGATATTTTTCTTACAAAAACACATCGATTTGCTACAGGAGGCCTTTATTCACCCCCCGGAGCCATGTGAGGCACTTTTTATTATGGATGGATGCATTTTATTGGACTTCTTTTAGACTGATGAAGAGAAACACTCACCTATTGCCACGATAGAGCTTTGTAGACTCCGATTGGATTAATCTTTGGGTGAACTATCTCTTTAATACCCGGGGTTCAATTTAAAAGGTTTTACATTTAAAAAAAAAAAGGAAAAAAGTGGGTTTTATGTGAATTGTATATTCACATGAGATGAAGTTTCTACTTATAACAGTTTTCTATAAAATGTGTTTTAATTATGTATGGTTTTTTCACTAAAAGTTAAGGAAACTCCACACATTTATCAGCTGTGAGGTCCAAACTGACTCTGGTAAATCATCACAAATGTAATATAATTTAGACGCTGTAAACTGAGAAACAAGTTAGCAGGAACGTCCCACCAAAGCTACAACAGTCAGTCAGTGTCTCAGGGTAATTAATGCATCATGTTTTGATTGTTATGGAATTTAAAACTGCTTTTATGAGTGTAATTTTCAGCCTACACACACTGGAGAACACACTCAACAAGCTATCACTCTCCAATTTTCCTATGAACTTCCAACCCACATATTTCTAACTACCTACAGAAAATGGTGAAACCCTTCGAGTAACAACCTGGATTTGGAATATAATACTGTAGAGGAAAAAAGTGTGGCAAAAAACACAAACATGGAGGAGGAAAAGTACATAGAAGAAAGAAGAAAGCACACATATGGAATAAAGGGCTGAAATGAAACATACGGAAGTGAAGTAAGAAGGGAAGAGAAGACAGGCACT
The DNA here is from genome assembly GCF_022985175.1 of Labeo rohita. NCBI lineage: Eukaryota > Metazoa > Chordata > Actinopteri > Cypriniformes > Cyprinidae > Labeo > Labeo rohita. The sequence continues at coordinate 27,513,329 of NC_066875.1, read as the reverse complement.
GAAGAGGCGTTTCCGCTCAAGTCCTCCGGCATCAGTATGTTAATGCTGCCAGCTTCCTCTGCTTATCCTACACAGGATCTTGCTAAGGCATATTGCCTTCAGCAGAGCCTGGCATGAACCTGGCACCAACACCACCTCACACACACACCAGTCTGCCCCTTTCTCTTTAGTTATTCATAAGGTGGCATGTGTGCCATCCCGACACGGAGTACATGACAAATGCCACGTCTAGTAATTCGCTCAAGTGTTATATGATTGCAATACAGTGAAATAAAGTGTAAGTTTCTGGCGATGGACAGCATGGCAACATATGTTGCTGACTGAGCTTAAAAGGAATAGATCATCCTATTTATTCACCCTCATGTTGATGCAAACCTGACTTACTTTCTTCAAAAAATCTTTTGTGTTCCATAGAAATTCAGAAAGTCAAACAGGTTTGGAACAACACTGGGGTGATTAAATGATGACAGAATGTTCATTTTGGGGTGAACTGTCCAACATAACCTCTGGACATTAGTATTACGTTCTCATTTTCTGTCCAACTTTCTTCTCCCTGCATTGCTTTTGAATGTTGGATCTCTGCCTTTGGCACTTGGTTTAGTTCAGTGTGCTAAACACATGTAGCTGCCGCTATTAAATGATCTCCATATCAGTGAGAAACAGTGTCACGTAACCATGCCAAACCTAACAAACATAAACAACCGCATATTGTGCTCCAATATGTGTGTCATTATTTTGTATTGAAAGAGGAGTAAATAGAATTAACAATATACCAAATGGTGAGACATGCACACTGAATGAGAGAAAAGAAAGAGAGAGAGAGAAAGAGACAAAGAGAGAGTGACATTTTTCCCCACTACTTTTCAAACAAACGTGTCCACCAGGAGAGGATTGTATTGTCTAAGCTGTAGCTAAAGCCGGATGCCTTATTCATTGTTTTTAATTGCTCTGTTGATCAGTGGCTTTCAACAAAACTTAGTAATAATCATCCCACAATAGATCTGTTACCATTTCTGACAAGCTGAATAAAATACTGAGCAGCACCCTGGGAGATTCAACAAAGGCTTATGAAAAAGAGACGACAGAAATATTTTGATGCAAACTTAAGTTGTTTTTTGGCCTATGATTAAGCAATATCACATGATATGAATATGTGATTCAGTCACAAGTAATGACAGTCATGCTGAAGTTAACATTCAGTAACATGTTTAAATTAAATGTAGGTTTAATTTGTAACACTATATTTCTGTTCTGTCATTTTTGATCAATTTAAAGTGCTCCTATTATGCCTTTTCAAATATGACCTTCCATGCAGTGTGTCATGTAGCTGCATGTGAACATAAACTATTTGCAAAGTTGTGAAGGCGACAGTGCATGATAAAAAAAGTTATTGTCTATCAAAAAAAAAAAAAGAGTTGGCTCACAATCACCTGAACGAGTCGTCAGGAATTCGAATCTTATTCTGTTACGGCTGTACGCCACAAAGTAACATTTGCATAATGCCCGCCCACGTTCTATGTCGCAAACAACTTGCCCACCCATAAACAATTTCCATGAGCTTTACGTCATGTCGAGAAGACGCTGTATCCTACGCTGTAAGTAAATTTGTTTTATATTCACTTCCAAAAGATGAATCTACAAAGATTGTATTTTCTAGCGATCGTTCAAAATATGTAGTTGTGTAAAAATAATGTTATGCTGTGTAACAACCCTGTACATGCGTGAGTTAGCACTAACCGGCTAACTCATGATTCTGTAGTTCTGTTGTTCAGCTGTGGGCCCACTGTTGTCTAAAAAATTGTGATTGATGCAGCTTGACTGTCTGTCTGTCTCATTAATTGGAGTAATGATAAAGAATGGCGCACAAAGCAGCTTTCACACCGAATGTGGAAAGCGCTGCGCTATGAAACCCATCATTTCAATTGCTTGCGCCGCACGCGGACGGCTTGTTTCTCCGCATGCGCAGCGGAGAGCACCACTGACATGCAAGCCGTGCTCAAAGTTTAAATTAGCTGAACTTTTGCACTAAACCCAGCGGCCAGCACAGCGCTTTCTGCATTTGGTGTGAAAGCCGCTTAATGCATTAAACAATGTTAAAATTTACAATATAGAGGTGTGCCCAGTTCACTTACATGAGCAAATTGCGAGCACTTTCCACGGTAGCCCGTGCTAACTTGTCAATCAGCCACTTAAGGTGAAATCGATGCCATATTTTCTATGTACTGACAAGTCTCCAGGGCTGTCAGTCAGTTATGGCAATCGGCGTTTCGTTTTTGACACGCTGTACGCGGTAGACCAATCATAAAGGACTGTGCCATCTGACCAATCACAGCAGTGAGGGCTCACGGAAAGGAGGGGTTTAGAGAGACTGATTCTTCGAACTGCTTCGCACGAGTCATTTACAAATCATTTAGAAACGAGGTAAAATTAAATATATTTTTGGAGAAAACTAAAGTGTTTTTTGACCTTGCATACATGTACACCTGTTTTAGAAGACTCATAAAACAATATTAGCAACCTTTAAAATGGCATAATAGGAGCACTTTAATGCATCCTTACTGATTAAAGTATTTATTTATCTCACTGACCTCAAATTTTTGAACGGTAGTCAGAAAGTTTGTGTCTATTTTCTCTACCGTGAAATAGCGGTCTAAAACAGGTAACTGGGAATTATGTAAAATTGGATTAAACAAAAATTGTTTGACACTGGTACTGTTCGCTTTGACTGTTGTAGCTGCTTGTAAGTCACTTACCCTTTGCAGAACAAAGCAAATTATGACTGAAATGAAACAGCAGTTATTCCTGACATTCGATGGGAACATTTGATGACACTTTTCTGTGCAATTTTATACTGTATGTAAATGAACTCAACATCAAAACAGCTTCCCTTTTAACAGGTTAAACTTTTCTACCATTGCTATACATTTTGCAAAGCCTTATGAAATTTTAAACAGCCAATCAGGTGGCATTTATTCTCTTTAATCTCCTGGAGGCAGCCAATGGGGAAAGAGCCTTGGGTGAGCAGGGCCCTGCGGGGATTCAGCCTGCGGCTGCTAACACTGCCTGTGCTAAACTAAACACTCAAATTTATGCTTATCTACCACTAAAACTTTCAGCTTTAACTTTCTGTTTTGCTTTCACACAGCACATGAAGAGGGATCCAAAAAGCCTTGTTTTATTAAGCAATGAGGCTGTTGAATATCATTTTACGCATGACCAAAATTTGGACTTTATCATCCAAATTCAACAATTCTCAAACCGCTACAGAAGCCAAAACTGCAAACAAATCTCCATGTGAAACTTATCTAACACAAAGAACCAATGCTGAGTAGCATGTAGCATATCATTCTTACTCATTCACTACAGCCATGAGAAACAGGTCAGACATGAAAAACACAGAAATGTCACTTCAGCATTAGACTGCTCTCCTCTCATCTAAAGTCATGCTTCATAGAACTGGACCAGACGCTTTTAAATGGCTCATAGTGAAAGGCAGCCCATATCGGCATCCTAAGTATGCACAAATTTTTGGTAGTTTGAAATAAAATAAAATAAAATAAAATAAAATAAAATAAAATAAAATAAAATAATTTTAGTGTATTTTGGAAATTGCTTTGGGCAGCTGAAACATTCTTCAAAATATCTTCTTTTATATTCCACAGAAGAAAGTAAGTCATACAGGTTTGGAATGACATGAGAGTTATTAATCTACAAAATGTAAATTTTTGTGTGAAATATCCCTGTAATAAAGTATATATGTGACTCTGGACCACAAAACCAGTCATAAGGGCACATTTTTTTATTATTAATTTTTCAAGAAGCTAAATAAAAAAGCTTTCCTTTTATGTATGGTTTGTTATGATAGGGCAATATTTGGCTGAGATACAACTATCTGAAATCTGAGGGTGCAAATCACCTTTAAAGTTGTGCAAATGAAGTTCTTAGCAATGCATATTACTAATCAAAAAGTTTTAATATATTTATGGAAGTAAATTTACAAAATATCTTCACGGAACATGATCTTTACTTAATATCCCAATTATTTTTTGGCATAAAAGAAAAATCAATAATTCTGACCCATATAATGTATTTTTGGCTATTGCTACAAATATACCCGTGCTACTTAAGACTGGTTTTGTGGTTGCAATTAAGATGTCTGTTTCTGGATCAACATCTTTGTTGGTCTTAGAGCAACATTCCTGGCAAACATAGTAATAACTTTACCCATTAACCACCATTCAAATCTGACTGGTTTACAAGAATATTGTTCCAAGACCAACAAGGATGTTGATTGAAGAAACATGTCCTACTTGGATAAGGGCAGGTGAGAGAAACATAGGCCTTTAGTCATGACTTTGTAGTTTATTTATATAAGTGACAGAACCAGACAAACCCTTAAAGGTAGTCATGCTCTCAAATAAGCACAGGCGCACGCACTTCCGTTGCTCAATCTAAACGTAGATCAATAGCGGCTCAGAGGTAGTCAATAAGAATGATCTTGCCCTAGTCTTCATTAGTAAAACACTTTGAATGGTAAAGACATCCCTAATCAATCCGCTATCAGCACTCAGAGACATGGGTTAAACGCAGATAAACTCTCACTTAATTACTCTCTCTCCTTCATTCTTTTTCACTTTATATCTATCATCATTTTCTGTTTCCACACCCCCTGTAGTTTGTCTTTCTGGTTTGTTTAATTTGCTTTCGATTCTAATTAGTCTGATGCCTCACATCTGATTCTTTTCTCTTCTTTTCTCTTCTCTTCTCTTCTCTTCTGAAAAGCTGTGTGCGAACGATTGTACGTGATGCTGACAGTTTGACAAGGCCCTTAGCCGCGCTGTGGAGTGTGTAACAACAATCATTAGTGAACACCTAAAGCTTGGGAGCCCATTAAACCAGAGGAACAGGACACAGACACACACACACACGCACACACACACACATTCACCTGCTCCCATAATGCATGCATGCACTTTACATATACCACTCACATCTCTAAGCATCCACAACACACACACATACCCACAGGGAAGTCAATATCTCTGATTTCCCCTGTCAGCGCTGTGGCAGGCTGCCTTAAAGAGACATCAATCTGTGATGTCAGCACTTATCTAATGAAGCCTTTCAGATCGATGGGCACACTGCCCGCTAAACGCACTCCCACACACCCAAACACACCAGATGGATGCATTCTCTAATGAATGAACAGACGTAACCATTCCATCTCAATGCTCAATGATATCATCTTAATGACAGAGAGGGGGGGAGGCACCGAAAGAGCTGGTGTTTTATGTGTTAATTATTATAACTGTACTGATCAGCTAATGAGTGTGTGTATACGTGTGTGTGTGAGAAAGTGTGTTTGTAAATAAAGCTGTGTGCTGCAGTGGCATACGCTATCTTTCCGCATCATTAGGCTCAGTAGGCTACACGCTTGTGCAAACACACACACGCATACGCACACAAGAGAGCCATTTATGTGTCTATAGGCATCTGTGCATGATGATAGGCAGCCTAACATTAAATTAATGGAGAGTGGACTGTGCAGGCTTCACCTCACACTCACACACACACACACACACACACACACAAGGCCAATCAGACACCGTGCTATGAGATACTCTCATATGACACACTCTTTGTGCTGGCGTTCACTGATGTAACTGGCTGATTTACTAGCAGAGCAGCATGCTGGTAGAAATTCTGGCATAAATGCTTACAGACATAACCAACTCAGACGAGTACACTTGCACACATTTACCTACTTATCTAATATACCATAGGAATATACCATAATTATAACTACAACTGACTAAACATAAAATAAAATACAATAAAATAAAATAAAATAAAATAAAATAAAATAAAATAAAATAAAAATTTTGCAGATTTACCTCTGACATATTTTGCCCTCATCTGACAACATTTTTTTTCTTAAAACTATGGCATGATTACAAACACACATAAGCTCATAAGCAGTTGTCACAATGGGTTTATCATTAAGGAACATTAAGTTCTCCAGATCACTGTCACTGTGCACACAGCTGTTCTCAAACCACTCAGACTTTACACAGGACTATAATGGATGACATACTCATACACAGACTTCTGTCAAAAGTTCATGAAGCCCAAAATCCATGTGAAAAATAACTTAGATGATGTTGTTTGTGACCCTGAAACACAAAACCAGTCATAAGCGTCCGTTTTTTTTAATTGAGAATTATACATCAGCTGAAAGCTGAATAAATAAGCTTTTCATTGATTTATTGTTAGGATAGGACAATATCTGACTGAGATACATCTATTTGGAAACTGGAATCTGAATCTGGAAAATATTGAGAAAATCGCCTTTAAAGTTGTCCAAATAAAATTCTTAGCAATGCATATTACTAAAAATTAAGTTTTGATATATTTACAGTAGGAAATGTACAAAATATCTTCATGGAGCATAATCTTTACTTAATAAAGAAAAGAAAAATCAATAATTTCGACCCATATAATGTAATTTTGGCTATTGCTAAAAATGACTGGTTTTGTGGTCCAAGGTCACATTTGTTAACACCAAAAGAAGTGCCAGATCACTAAATATATTTAAAAATAATAATAATAATAATAATAATAATAATAAAAAAAATTCCTAAACCTATAACTGACCTATAGTATATATATATATATATATATATATATATACACACACACACACACACACACACATATATATATATATATATATATACACATACATATATATACACACATACACACACACACACATATATATATATATATATATATATAAATAATATTTTTGTATTTATTTATTTATATATTCATTCTACTGTATTTTTTCTACACACACAAGAACAGTTCAATTTACCACAGCACAAATCCTTTGCGTTCACATTGGTCACACCAGGCCAATTACAGTCATCAGGAAGACAGCTGCTTATCGACAGTTGTCGTGTCCGAACGGCGATTTCACTCACTAGTCTGCATGTCTTTACATCGAGCATTGATTAGCCTGCTGTAGCAGTTTCTGTTAATATTGCTCACCCACACAAAATCTATACAAGACCTGTGTGTTGGAAAAACAGAGACAACTTGGACAGAGTGAGACACGCTGTCCCTATTATTACTTCAATGCTCTATGGAAAGACTAATTTAAAGCATATACCTGTTTTTGTCCATAAAATCACATGAAAGGCTAACTGTTATTTTAAAATGGAAAATAACCCAACAAAAATACAAACACTGAAGTTTTTGTTTTGTTTAATTCAGGGTTTGAGGGCTACTGGATATGTGTAAGCTCATTTTGGAGCTGAAAAGAAAACAAGGCACGTCAAGGGAAGGTCTATTGTTGTCCAGACCAAATCCCCTATTTTGTTCAGATATTGGAAAAGACCCGTAGTACCACTTGATATCTCAGACAGAGAGAGTGAAAGAGGAAGACAGACCCCCCTGATGAGAGCGAGCGTGTCATCTGATGAAATTTCTCTCAGCAGGATATCAAGGGTCAGAGAAGTGCGTAACACCCTCACAAACATAGAGATTTGCTCTAATACCACACATAACGCAACGCGCACACACACAGAGATAACAGAAAGCTCACCTGCTCTATGCGTGGAGAGGAAGGTCTAAAGGCAATCTATACAGTATTTTGACAACATGTGTTAAGAAAAACGACCATCTGACCTCTTTCTGAACTACAGGTTTCTATACACACTAAAACAGGAACTGACAACAGGAACAAGTGCAGCTTTTAAAGGATCAAAAACAAAAGGAGTGTGACTAAAACAATAACTCAAGAGCAGGCCTACAAAGAATCTGCACCTGCAGTTCACTTGCAGAATAAACATTTCCTGATCATTTACTCATGCCCACGTCATCCAAGTTGTTCACGTCTTTCCTTCTTCAGTCGAAAAGAAAATTAGGTTTTTAAGGAATGCTTCAAATCAAAGTTTCAATGCAGCTTCAAAGGGCTCTACACAATCACGGACAATAATAGGGGTCTTATCTAGCGAAACAATCAGTCATTTTCTAAAAGAAAATAAAAACTGATATACTTTTTAACCACAAATGTTTGTCTTGCACTAGCTCGACTTCAAAATCTCGACTCATAATCATGTTAGAAAGGTCACTTGTGACATAGTACCAACCCAGTGTTTACAAAGTGAACGGACAAAGAAAGTCAAACGCCCTTTACAAAAAAAGTTAAAACAACATTGGATGATTTTGAAGTTGGAGAAGAAAATTAGATTTTCACTCTACTCTACCTTTTTGAACCAAAGTCCACAGATCAAGAACTAACCACACGTGACCTTTCCAATGTGAATATATAATGCGTGAAGTTGTAGACGCGCATTGCAGAGCTAGCGCAAGACGAGCATTTGTGGTTAAATACTATATACATTTTTCTTTTTTTAGAAAATGACCAATTGTTTTACTTTACTCGTGTAGAGCCCTTTGAAGCTGCATTGAAACTGCGATTTGGACCTTTAACAGTTTGGCCACCATTGAAGTCCACTATATGAAGAAAAATCCTAGAATGTTTTCCTCAAAAACCTAAATGTCCTTTCGACTGAAGAAAGAAAGACATGAACATCTTGGATGACATAGAGATGAGTAAATTATCAGGAAATTTGTGAATAATTTTTATGAACTAAAATGTTAATTCAATTGCTGCTGTTAATTACTATATTCTGATTATGTTAAATAATATTAAGCCAAGGTGCATCCAAGAAAAGGAAGGAGAAATAAAAAAGGTAGAAAGAAGGAAGAAGACATTGTTAAAGCATCCGAGAGCAAGACCTATCAGCATTCATCCCCTCTGTGTGCCATTTCTTTATATAATAACAGATAATGACTGCAGTTGTGTGGGCAGCCTCTACTGCAGAAAAGACCCATGGGGGCCGCTGCTTTGGTGCTGAGCGGTCCTCTGAAATAAGTACAGGCAGGCAGGAGGCAGTCTATTGGCCCAGAGTGATGGCTCGCTTGTTGCTTATCGAAGCCCAATAAATCTACACATGGCGAGCGAGATATGAGAACGCTGATCTCATCTACCCCGAACGGTTCCCTTACTCACACACGCATACACATTCTTCAGATTTACCCGGGGACGGAGAGGTTATTTAGCTGAATAAAACAAAACGTGAGAGAGAGAGAGAAGAAAAATAAGCAGTGGGTTGTGAAGTTTAAAAAAAGCCTATATTGAAGAGGAGGAGAGAGAGGCTGATAATACATATATATGGGGAGTAAACAGAGACGCTCGGAGACTCTGAGCAACAAAGAAGCTTTAGAGAAAGATGACGCAATAAACTACCAAATAAAATCCTCTCTCTCTCAGAAAACACTTTGGAGGTGAAAGCAATAGCATTTACCTGCTAAATTGTACGGGATTCAGCACTTTCGAGGATTGTTGGGGGGAGGCTCCAAACACACACACAAGGCTGAAAATGAGACACATCAGGCGACAGCGTGGCTAACGCCCGGTCATCGAGGCGCACTTAACGTTAAGAGGCTAGCAATACGACCGAGGTACCCATCAATGGCGTTTTGATATCATCTCACACAGGGCTGTGTGTTCAATAAGTCCCAGGGCTTACGTGGTGCACTGGGGTTTTCAGGTGTTAGCCATATGCTAACAGCTAATATGAGATCTAATCATGGGAGTTCAGACCCCGAGCGTGCGCGTCAATCCCAGCCTAATGCCGCCTTATTGCTGTGAGCCTGTTCTGTTTGCCCTGAGCTTGATCCTGAGCTCCGCTCACACCAGCTCGGTGGCCTAGCCGCGGCACGCGGGGAACGGGGACGAAGGATGAGCGGCGTGACCCCTCCGGGTCCGCTCGTGGTGATGAATAGGCTCGATGGCTAACACAGGCAGATTACCCCCTTAACAGGGTCTGTTAGAAGCGAGTGATGGAGGGATGAAAGGAGGAGTGATAAATGACAGATTTATCTTTCTCTTCCAGCAGAGACGCCGAGCAATAAAGCGACCGGAGAGAGAGATGACGGAGACAATTATGTCAAGCCCAGCTGTCAATCACGACGATGAGAGAAACAGCGCACGTGTGTGTGTGCGTTGACGTGCGGCCCTGGCAGGGGGCTCGTAGCGGGGCGACAGGCGGGCATAATTCTCTCATCACTCTTCCTCTGCTTGTCATGGCGTCAGAAGTGGCCCTGGGCGCCGCGGCGACCGCCGCTTGAGCCTCCAATCTCGCGGAAATATTCCTAAACTGCAATTTTTCATATTTCCCTGTATGCATAAAGAGATGAAAGATTACCCCATCGTTTGTATTGTCTCTCTGAGGTGATGCTCCGATATTAGTTTATCCACTGCACCTAGGATTGCTTCCCTAAGCAAGACAGATCGGCACGGGGAAGGAGGGCAATATTCAGCCAAACATATTCAGCTCATCTTTTATACGCTGCGTTTTTTGAACAGACACAGGTATGAAACGGGTGTCTAAACAAGAGTGCTATGAAAGCTAAATGGAAAGAGAGAAAGAGAAGGTGAGAAAGCGGAAAAAAAGAAATCGTTTCTTTTTGAGAATTCTAATTGCGAGGCACTGAGGTTTTTTTTTTTTTTTTTTTTTTGCGGTTTTCCCAACAATCTTTCGCATACGGTAGGTAACCAATCTTCATATTAATTCCTGCTGTAGTTATCGAACTCTTATGAAAATGGAAATTAAAGCAGAACTGATTTGGAGAATCAATTTGAAGGGGGAAAAACAAATACGTTTCCAAATAAAAGGCTCCAGTGATTTGTGCGATGTTTGCGCTGTGTGCCAATGCTGGCTGTGGAAAAGGAGGATGAGAAGGACAGAGGATGAGGAAAGAAAGAGAACGAGCGAATTTTGGGTCAGAGAAAGTGTTGCAATTCTTCTCCACCCAGCCAAGTGTAAAACTCATTAAACAATGCATAATGCCTTTAATCAAATCAATGGCGAAAGCAACTCCAAACTGATGGCTGCTATCAAAACTTACACAAAGCATAGAGAATTTCTCATTTATTTATGAAACATCAACTAAGATGGAGGAATTATCTCCGAAATGAGCTTAATTATGCTTTTGCGTTCGGATCGATATCGCAGGGGGAAAGAAAACAAAGCACAAAGGTGAAAAAGACAAACGGAAAAGGTGATGGAGTTGAAGGGATATCGGCGCTCTCAAGGCTGAGAGGAGTTCATGCAGGATTTGCTGTAACTAATTATTAATGGGACTGAACAGATGATGTGGTAATAGGTATAGAGCTAGACGCATTTTGTGGCCACTCATCCTCATCTTCCAAATGAGAAACCAGCCGCCACAAAACAACTGAACCAAAAAGATCACAATGAAAAAGATTTCCAAATGAAAACGATAATCACATCGCTACAGCTGAAAGTTTTTCCATTCGTTCAACATCTTAATCCTACACCTTTTATTATTAGAGGTCAGAAAGGCATTATTTTAACAGTTTAGAATCTTTAACAAAGGGCTTATAAGCAATTTATAGCAACAACTTTTCAAGTCAAACAAGTTTTCAGACTTTTTGATACCGTGGACGCCCAATGTGATAATACCCTTCTTAAAAATGACATATTACATTTTGAATATTTAAAAAACATATTTTAAATATATATTTTAAGTGTATTAGTAGTAGTAGTAGTAGTAGTAGTAGTAGCATCTAACATTAATATTATTGTAAGTATTATTTATAATTTGATTAATATAATGTAATTAATATAATATAATATTTTTTGATGCCGTAAATGTGATGATAACCATGTGATTATCTATACTACATAATGAGTATAACATATTAGTATTCTTAATAAAATAACAAGATAAATACAGATTATTGCTTAGTTTTTAAAAAAGGGACTGCCAATAGAATAATTGTGATTATTAGTCTCATGTGTTTAGACTGAAAATATTGTTATAAAAATTAAATTTGTGAAATGTTAAAGTGCTTATAGGCAATTCATAGCAAAAACTTCAGGAGTTATCAGACTTTTTGATGCCATGGATGCCCAAATGCGAAAATTTAGTTCCATTTTAGTAACAATCTACAATAAGGTTCCATTAGTTAATGTTAGTTAATGTATCAACTAACATGAACAAACAATGAACAATACATTTACATTTACTGTATATTTATTCATCTTTGTTAATGTTAGTTAATACAGTCATTCATTGTTAAATCACATTAACTAATGGTAACAAGCACAACTTTTGGTCAGTAAAGCATTAGTAAAAGTTTAAATGAACATGAACTAAAATAAATAAATACTGTTGAAGTAATGTTCATTCTTAGTTCATGTTAACTAAAATAACTAATGAACTGTATTGCAAAGTGTAACCAAAATTTATTGCTTAGCATTTTAAAAAAATAAGGTTTTAAAGCTAAAATGTTAACTGATATTGCTCTAAAATATACATCTTGACAATAGCAATAAACTCTTATAAAATAATATTATTAATAATAATAATTACTAATATTTTAATTCATTTTGGTAACACTTTACAATAAGGTTCTTTGGTTAACATGAACTAAGAATAAACAATACTTCTACAGCATTTATTAATGTTAGTTAATATTAATTTTAGCATTTACTAATGCGAACTAACATGAACAACTATTTTCATTAACTAACAATAACAAAGATTAGTAAATACTGTAATAAATATACTGTTTATTGTTCAGTCATGTTAGATAAGACATAAACTAAATGTTTAACTTAATATTTAACAAAAAAAAATAATAAATAATAATAATAATAATAATAATAATAATAATAATAATAATTCTGTAAACCCTTAGCAACCCAGAGTCAGTTTAAAACCCCTGGCAAATCTGAAGGTACATGGGGACATAAAAATTTTGTCCTGTCAAATCAAGCGACATGCTTATATGTGACCCCGGACCACAAAACCATTCATAAGGGCATTTTTCTTTTAACTTAGATTAATATGGCACTGAAATAAGCTTTCCATTGACGTATGGTTTGTTAGGATAAGACAATATTTGGCTGAGATACAACTATTTGAAAATCTGGAATCCAAGGGTGCAAAAAAAAAAAAAAAAAAAAAAAAAAAAAAAAAAAAATTGAGAAAATGGCCTTTAAAGTTGTCCAAATGAAGTTCGTAGCAATGCATATTACTAATTAAAAATTAAGTTTTGATATATTTACAGTAGGAAATTTACAAAATATCTTCATGGAACATGATCTTCACTTGATTTTTGGCATAAAAGAAAAACTGATAATTTTGACCTATATGTATTTTTGGCTATTGCTACAAATACACCTGTGATACTTAAGACTGGTTTTGTGGCCCAGGGCCACATATGATCAGTAAACATTTCACAGCAGTGAAAGGAGAATGTAATTCCAGCCAATCAAATCCATCTACTGTAACAATGTTCACAGTATAGGCATAGCTAGCACACACACACACACACTACCTCTTCATCTCTCTTTGTGGTGCGGTATACAGCGTGAGGTGTTGACAGACTGGTGTGCTGCTGGGGGTTGCTGTGATAATTACTAGCGCCTAGCTGCAGATGCTAAGGAGCGCAGGACCCTCGCATCCATCCCAGCGTTACGGCAGCGATAACCCCGCATCTGTGTCTCACATCACCCCTCTCTTTGTTAACAGGCCAGGCCTTCATTTTTTACCGCTGACAGCGATGCTATTCCTGTCATTTAGCCACATCTGCTTAGGAAAAGAAAAGGAGAGGGAGGAGGAGAGTGTGTGCGCATATGTGTATGAGGGTGTGTGTGTGTGTGTGTGTGTAAGAGAGCAGTAAGCACTTTAATTAATTGTGGAGAGATTACATGGTTCTCCAAGCGTGGAGTTTGTCATCAGAAGCCATTACACAGATCCATTAGCCGTTTCTCCACAGTGTCAAGACTCATTTGGAGGGGAGCGGTAAGTTTGAAGACAGACAGAGGAGTGAAGCTTGTGATGAGGGACGCTGGGTTGGGAAAAAAAGACACCTACAATTAGCCAGAGAGTGATCTGTAAACAAATATGTCCTCCCTATCCAGGCGACGCTTTATCAACTGTCACTCAAAACAGACAGGCAATGACTCGTCCGGCTAAAGCCTCAGGCTGGGATCTTAATGGGGGTCTTGTCAGTGGGCCTCGCCTGACAAATGATGCGCTGTTTTCTTTATCCCACAGCGATGAGCTCAAGACTATCATTCTGACTGATGCGGATGAGAGGAGATAAGACGAGCTTCCTCCTGGGTCAGGACCTTAACTCTGTAGCTATACATATTCACCTCAGGACACGAACTTCTCAAATAACCATACCTGCTATTGAGCCAAACCCGACGATCAGTCACTGTAGGACAGACGCATCTGTGCAGTTCAAACTTGTTCTGCTTCAGACGCTCTCAAAACTTTTCAGGCCAAAACCACCTTCAAATCAGAATAACAAAGCACCACCCAGGGCCCAAAAGTGTTTTTTTTGGTTGGTTTGTTTTTCCCCAGCAACCCTGTTCAGTGCAGTAGTTTTGCCTTGCCTACATTTTTTGACAGTTTTTCATTAATTATTTATTTGCTTATATATATATATATATACACACACACACACACACACACACACACACACACACACACATACATCGATATAATCACTTTTTAAAAATAATGTATTACTATTTATTTATTTATTTTTTATTTATTTTTTAAAAATATAATTATCTACTTGTCTATTTTTGACAGTTTTTCATTACTTATTTTTAATAAAAAAAATATATATTATCAATACATATTGTCAATTTTTTTTTTAAAAATATATAACTTATCTACTTGTCTATTTTTTTTACTTTTTCATTAATTATTATTTTATTAAAAATTATTATTACCACTTTTTAAATATAATTTATTATAATTATAGCTTTTTAAATATAATTCATTATCTACTTGTCTATTTTTTGCAGTTTTTCACTAAATATTATTTTATAAAAATTACTGTTAGCATTTTTTAAATATAATTTATTATTATTATACATTTTTAATATAATTTATCTACTTTCCTCACCTAAATTTTGACATTAATTACTTATTTGATAAAAATTATTATAAGCACTTTTTAAATATAATTATTATTCTTATTATTCTTTTTATATTTAAATATAATTTATTATCTACTTACCTTGCCTACATGTTTGACAGTTTTTCATTAATTATTTTTTTTATAAAAAATATTATTAGCATTTTTTAAATATAATTTATTATTATTATTATTATTATTATTATTATTATTATTATTATTATTATTATTATTATTATACCTTTTTAATTTAAGTTATCTATTTGCCTTACCTAAATTTTTGACAGTTGTCATTAATTACTTATTTTACAAAAAATATTATTAGCACTTTTGAAATATAATTTATTATTATAATCACTTTTTAATATAATTTATCTACTTGTTTTGCCTACATTTGCCTACAGTTTTTTATTAATTACCTAATTTATAAAAAATATTATTAGCACTTTTTAAATATAATGTATTATTATTATTGTCATTATTATTATTATTATTATCACCATTTTTATATATATATATATTATTATCTAGTTGCTTTGCCTACATCTTTTGACAGTTTTTCATTAATTACTTATTTTATAAAAAAAAAAAAAAAAAAAAAAAAATTATCATCACTTTTTAAATGTAATTGATTATTATTATTATCTACTTGCATGCATTAAAAATGATTCAAAATATTATCATCTTGTTTAAAATAAGTATTTTTTATGCATTGAAAACTGTTATTCAGCAAGGACGCATTGACTTCTTTCAAAAACAAAATGTTAGTGACATTAAACTTTAAGTATAGTGTAAATATACAGGGTTCCAATTAAGATATTAGTCAACTAGTCTGTGATTTGTCTAAGCAACCAGTAGTCTAACTGGTCTTAAAAGGGTAGTTTCCTCAGCAATGATAATCTGTCACACACTAACAATTTAGTGTACATATATTTAGATAAAAAAAAAATAATAAAAAAAATAATAATAAATAAATAAATAAATAAACAATAAATAAAGAATAAATAAAAATCTTGGACCCCAACATTCTCCAAAATGTCTTCTTTTGTTCTATGCAAAAAAGTCATACAGGACTGAACCAACACGAAGGTGAGTAAATGATGACAGAAGTTTTATTTCTGGGTATTCTGGAAGCCCAGGTTAACCTGACCCCATTTTCACTCATTTCTAAAGGGATTTTAGTAATATAGGGTTTTGCACATGCCTAGTAAGAAGAGTCAGTGGGTCCTGAGGACAGAGGAAGCGTTTAGCACAAAGGAACACACCCACTCGATCCCTTCGCACAGCATGGCCAGGAAACAGCAGAACACAGCTAATCTCCACACTCCCCCATAAGCCATGCTCTAATTGGCCACACAGAGCGCAAACGCTGGAGAGAGAAAAGGGAAACCAAAATTAACAACTGCAGAACTTTACAGTACAAGAGCAGAGAGAGAGACATGAGAGAGACTGCATCGCTCCAGTCGGGAGACCAGCTGCAAACCAGGCCTTCCTCTCCTGTCTCTGCCACTCCGTCTCCCTCTGCGCTCCTCATAATTGGCCCTTATCCTCGCTCGAAGCGCATGAGCATGCAACCGCGGATTCCTCCTCTCGCCACAATTAAAACAAGCATAAAAAGGTGGCACAAACAAACACTGCACACACACAAACCCATTCTGGGACACTGGGATATCCAAGAAACCCACAAAACTAGACGACACCCTCAACAACAGATAGACCCACAGACAGATGGAGAAAGAAGGAGATCATCTGTTGTTCGTTTAGAACTTTTCCAAAGATAAAAATGAAAATATTGTTAATGAGCTCTCATGATCACATGATATTTCACTAGATATTTAACAAGAAGCTGCTTTGGATTTACAGACCACTGGAATATGCCTGTTTGGAGAAAGAATAAAGAAAATGTGTTTTTTATTGCAGCGTTACACTTTGTGCACGTTGTTTGTTTATCACTATTTATTGTCTCAAACTAATTTTGGCACGTTTGTTTTTCCAGAGAAACATAAAAGTTTCCTCTGTCCTGGTTTCTACACATTCCGTCCTACTTTTCATTCCATTTTCACTCCAAGATTCCAAATGTAACTTTTATTTCACTTAACTTTTTCATTTATTTCATTTAAACGACACTCCGCGTGAGACGCACAAACACCGGTTACGTTTAATATCAAATCTGACACAGGGTTTTGAGGGGGAATTTTGATGGCGTATGGAAAAGAGGAGCCAGGATATTCTTCAAAACATGACATGATGGTGAGTTAATGATTTTAATTACAGTTTTGGTCAAACTATTCCTTTAACCAGATTTGGCAGGACAACGGACACCAGAGTTAAACAAACAACACATCTGCTCTCTTCTAATTTCGTCTCTTTTATCTGTAATTCTCTTTTTCTCAAAGAGGTGGAAAGTTGGGTTTGTTGACATCTCACTAAACTCTGGTTCAGAGTGAACCTGTAATTATACTCCATGTATCTCCACCTTAAACATTGTTTAACAGCAAAAATATGTCAATATGTCACAAATGCCAAAACGAAGTAGCTATTCACTGCAGCGCTGTAAATTACCCAGAGGAATGTAGGGCAGGGCAGCAAAGAAAGAGAAAACAAGATTGTATAATTGTCATGATGACCCTCTTAGCCCGAGGCCTGCGCTTGTGCTCGATCCCAGTAAATCACGTGGGGGATCTGTAATGGCAGCATTCTTCACCTAAGAGCATTCACAACAAAAGGGCCAAACCCAAATCAGGCCTAACAACTCACCTGCACTCAATGACATATTTACGGTAAAAATATCACACAACCCTTCCTTCATTCATTCACCCATTCCATTCAGATCGTCATATTGCACATTCATTGCTTCATTCACTGACTCATTCTTCCTGGAAAGCCTAGATCACACTGAAAGTGTATTCATCACTGGTGCTCAGTTGTAGATCTATGATAAATCTGATCATAAATAATAAACAAATGTATTGCATTTTAAATATAAAAATGTTATTCAACTTTGACATAAGATTTGTTTACGTCATACTAAAAATTAAAGAAAAAGATCACCCAAAAATGAAAATTCCGTCATTAATTACTTATCCTCATGTCGTTCCAAACCCGTTCATCTTTGGAACACAAATTAAGATTTTTTATTAAAATCCAAGTAAGAACATCATTAAAATAATACATTTTGTGGGCAAAGAAAACAATAACGACTTCATTCAACAATTTTAAATCTTGTACTATGTATATATATTATTTTACTTAAATATTTAAATGCATATATTCATATGTACATAATAAATATACACAGCATACACATATATTATGTAGATACAAACTTTTATTTTGGATGTCATTAATCATTTGACAGCCCTAATTCTGGTAGGGGTATATAAATATAAAATACATTTCTGAAAGGGGTATATAAATATAAATAAATTTCAACGGAACAATGCATAATATTATAAATGCAATTATGATTATCAATATATAAATGAAGCTCACTAAGAATGCTCAAAATTTCTGACACTGGTTTCAATTAATACTAATATATTTACGGAGGTAATGATACTCATAATCACCAAATTTAGAATCTCCAACTAAGAATTATTGTAACGTTATGGCTGACAATAAATGGCTAGTAAAATTACAATTCTATACTATTTTACAAAAAAAAAATTAGAAATAAGACTAAAAATCTAAAGAATTGTTTTAAATGGAACATCATTATAATGATGTTTTAAATTCATCACAACATTAAAATGTACATTAAGAAAAATTAATATTTATTTAGAAAATCGGTAAAGACTACATTTTTATTAAATTATTAGTGTTTTTAAAGATCAAGAGTTTGGTAAATAGGAATTTATAGTCCCCATGAAATTAAAATGGAACTTTTTTTGGCTTTTAGTATGAATATGTTAGCCTTAAAGAGGTATTTACAGATAATTTATTCATCCCCTGTCATCCTACATGTTCGTGTCTTTCTTTTCTCATAAAGAAATTATGTTTTTTGAGGAAAACATTTCATGATTTCTCTCCATATAGTGGACTTCTATGGTGCCCGCCAGTTTGAACTTCCAAAATGCAGTTTAAATGCAGCTTCAGAGGGCTCTAAACAATCCCAGCCAAGGAAGAAGAGTCTTATCTAGCGATAAAAGCTGCATAAAAGCTGCATAGCGATAAAAGATGCAGCTTTGAAGCTGCATTTAAACTGCATTTTGGAAGTTCAAACTCGGGGGCACCATAGAAGTCCATTATATGGAGAGAAATCCTGAAATGTTTTCCTCAAAAAACAATTTCTTTACAACTGAAGAAAGAAAGACATGAACATCTTGGATGACAAGGAGGTGAGTACATTATCTTTAAATTTTTGTTCTGGAAATGAACTACTCCTTTAAGGTTATCTATAAGCCAATGTGCTCTAAAACAATGACAAAATTCGCTTTTACAAGATATAATCATTCAAAACTTACCGCCTCTAACTACCGCCAATATGGATCAATGATTTTGATGATTTTGATCACCCCTGCACTTCAGCTTCTCATTAAACTTCCCATCCAGTCACATGCTCTCTAGAATTTTCTGTATGGTGAATAGCACATAGTGCACTATACAGGGGACAGGGATTGAGACAGTGTAAATATCCCTTCCATTGGGGTAAAAGAAGTCTGGATTTGTGCCGCCTCATGCAAACCGCCGCAGTGTGCACAAAGTCCGCTCTGGTCCAGAGAAACGATAGCAGAAAGCGTATCATATGTGCGAGTCGCCGCAGACATATTGTACCCATTTGAATTCTACACAGTATGCTATAGCATGGCACGTATGACAGCCACATCTCATCCATATCGCTATAAAATGTATATATTTTATAGCAATATGGATGAGATGTGTCATACGCTTTTAAATGCAGCTTTACCAACCCTCAACGACGCTGGCCCAAGCTCTGATATAAACAAAACACTATTGGCTATTTAAAAAAAGAGGACAGGCTTGATATGTCCCACCCTGTCTTTCTGTTTCTGTTGAAATTCCAAAAGCACGTAGAATAACGCTGTTTCATGGACCTCTAAAAATCAATATTTGCGGACGATAACCGATATAGTACTGATATATTGTGGATCCCTAATTACATCCCCTGTATGTGGCAGAAGAAAAAAACACTACAAATTTGTTTAGTTGCTAGACACAATGACACCACCAACAGATGTTGTCGCTCACGTTGCTGGACATGATCATCTCTCACTAAAATGTATGACTTCTTGTCACTTCACCGCACAACACTGTCAGTGTGAACACCATTTAAAGTAGAGTGAATAATATTGATTCATGATAAATGCTTTTTCTGAAAGTGTGAAAATACATAAAAGAGTCCTAGACATTGTAACTGCTCTATGACAAAGCAGCATCCAAATGCTAGCATGTTGTGAAAAGTAAATAAACAAGAGTGAAAGACAGTAGGAGAGAGAGAGAGAGGACAGACAGCAGAGCAAGAGAAGAGGAAGTGAAATGAAGACAATGGCAGTTTGCTGTATGAGGGGATTAGGTGTGATGTGACAGGGGGATCAGTGTTTCACCGCGAGACAGAGACAAAGACGCCGTGCCTCTGACACTTCCTTGCTTTAATCGCCGAAGGAAGAAATTACCGATAGCGAGTGTATGTGTGAGCGCACGTACGGAGGGAAAGATTTCAAAAACACAAAAAAATGAACCAGTCTCTCAGAGAGAGAGTGTGAGAAGGAGAGAGAGTGTGTATCACACTATCATAAAAGGCAACTGCCTTGCTTCTCACTCGCTTGAGCATCCCCAACACTTCCACCTGCAACTCCAGGAGATCAGTCTTCAAACGCGGCGCTCATCTCAGCAGCTGTCACAGCGTATAAAACCCCGTAGCTTTACATCCTTCCAGAGTCTGCGTGTAAACACGCACTGGGGTTGCTTGCGCGAAACGACGTTTGTGAATTTTGACCTGCTTTTGATGTGAACGCAGATGGCTCGGAGGCAAAGAGACTCCGACTCGCTCTCCACGGGCTACTAAATCAACTCTTTAACTCGTGAAATCTGAATACAACCTCCTACACCAGAACTCCAGTGAGAAAGCATTGCGGTGCTGAGCATATTAGCGTAGCATCGCGGGACAACTAGCGCTAATCGTTTCCAGGTAATCAAATGAGCGCGCTTTCCGCCGAGACGCTCGAGTCAGGTGCGCCGGCGTACTCGGGACGGGCCTGCTAAGTGGAAAACGGAAAAAAAGGATCAGTGGAAAGCTGTGAATTCCTGTCAGCGCTGATATGATGAGAAAGTGCTAATTAGCTTAACAGGACCCCTCCTGTTTGACCGCTAACAGGCTAATGTAGCATAATCGCGCATGAGGCCTGGTGGGGTTAACCTTGACCCGACTCCTATTCTCTCGGCCTGAGCTAATCAATTCTACACTGCAGCTGAGGTCGCCAATGTCACATCTCTCATTCTAAACAAACGTGCACACTTACTGCACCCTAATGGAGCTGCATTTGGCCCAAATCGATAGAGGACACGAGGGAAGTGAACCAGCGGGTGCTCATCTGAACCAAAAAACCACCACAACACGACAGGGTATGGATGCCAAATCTTAGCCTCAGATCAATGCACATGTTCATGTCCAAACACACT
This sequence comes from Labeo rohita, assembly GCF_022985175.1. Classification (NCBI taxonomy): domain Eukaryota; kingdom Metazoa; phylum Chordata; class Actinopteri; order Cypriniformes; family Cyprinidae; genus Labeo; species Labeo rohita. The sequence goes on along the minus strand of NC_066875.1, from coordinate 27,491,647 downwards.
CCAAAAGGTTTTTTTTGTAGAGAATTCCACAGCATTCTCAAAGCATTATAAGAATAATAATTTTATTTTACACAATTTACATCACTAAAATTTGTCTTTCATAATTACTGGATAAACACTGGATCATGAGCTGCTTGCATGAACCCAGTGCCACGTTTCACTCTGAAACACAGTGCATTAGATTATAGTTATTTAACTAAATTGCAATCTTTGCAATAATCACACCAAGCTATATTGTGATTATAGTGCAGTTCAATTTATTTCTTTTATTTTTTCATTCAATATCAGAGTTGCCAGGTTTTCACACCAAAACCCGCCCAATTGCTACTCAAAACTAGCCCAACACTAGCCCAATTGCGTTTTAAGGGGGGTCCCCTGTTGAAAATCGCATTGCAGGGGATAAAATACACATTTTTTGGCAGGTTCTCCTGGTACAAATTGCATTGCAGGGGCAAAATATCACGTTATTGGGGTGGCTTCAACCCACTGACATGAAAAACAACCCGCGGCAACACTGTTAAAGTAGCCCAATTCCACGGGAAAACCACGGACTTGGCAACACTGTTCAATATAATTATTTAAATACCCCTTCAGTTCCACCACAATCCCCCATTTGGGAAACCCTGCCACAGAAGATCCATTTTGGGTTCCACAAAGAACCTTTTATTTAGTGTTAATTTTGTTAACGAAAACTATGACAAAAAAATGTTTTTCCTATGACTAAAACAAGATGACGTCAAGATGACAACAAGGTCAATAAATGATACCTGTGACTATATCAAAATGCAATATCGTTGATGATAAAAGACGAATGTCTTTATGAAATGCTTTCATATGTGTGGTTGCCAGATATCAATTCCTTGATTCAAAGGATACATTTTCTGCCCAGTGTTTTGCTTAATTTTTTGCAATCTGGCAACCATGTGCACACACTCATTCTTCACTGCAGAAGTGCCGATGATGACGACAACAAACAAGAAATTTAGTAATTTTAATGTGAGATGCTCGGCTTAAATGAAAGTGTTATTCAGCCTGTCTGTGTTCTTTCATGGGATTGTGGTTGCTGAATAAATACACATACTCAACCGCCGTTGTTTTAATAAAAATTTCGGAAAATTTGGAAATACTATTAGGAATATTACTGCTATAATATATTTTGTTTGTTTTTACCAGTTTTCATAATGTAAATGGAGATCTTTGATATTAACTTATATATTAAATAGTGTATACTAAGTCAGTAAACTAGATGAGGTTTGTGCTTATTGGTGAACGTGTACTAAAAAAATGTAAAAAAAAATATTGTTTTTTTTTTTTTTTAATTACAACAATTGTTGCGATTATAATTTTGAGCAAAAAAAAAAAATATATATATATATATATATATATATATATATTTAACACATTTGTGTTATGCTGTGTATTGGTTAAATTGAAAAAAACATATATATATATATATATATATATATATATTTTTTTTTTTTTTTTTTTTTTTTTTTTTTCAATTTAACCAATACACAGCATAACACAAATGTTTTTATTGACTAAAACTAGACCAAAATCTCAAAGAAATGGAGTTTACTAAAACTTGACAAGACAAAAACAGGACAAGGTTGACTAAATATGATGATAACTAAAAAGTACATCTGACACCGTACTAAGACTAATTTAAAAGGCTAAGGGCTGGACAAGCCAGGATTAGTCCATCGTTCAATTAGGACATTAAAGTAATTTTTATAAATGTGCCTCAGAAAAAACATTACTGGTGTGCATCTTGAGACAAAACGAGGGCACTGGCATATTTCAAGATCAATCAGTGCAAGTTTCTTTCAGTTGAAACAGCTCAGACTTACATATTAGTCTGGGATTAGGCTTAAGACTAAAACTAAATTAAAAACGGCTGACAAAATGAACACTACTTTTAGTGAACAGCCCTCAAAAGAAACTTTTTCTTAGTGCAAAGAACCCTTTTTCTACTATAAAGAACCTTTTGTGCAATGGAAAGTTGAAAGTTCTTCACAGAACCACAGACGCTAATAAAGAATTTACATTTTTAAGGGTGCACTACAGCGAAAAATGAGCCAAGTTTACTTTTGTTTGTTGTTGTCCTCATTAAAACATTTAAGAGCAGTCTATCATTCCAGCCTAAATGTGTCATCTTCACTTCAGTCTGCCAGAAGGAAGAAGCAGTAGCAGACCGCTAAAAAGATCCATCCAATCAATCCGGTCGGTTAATTCGCCCTCACCTCCAGTGGACCCGCTGCGGATGGCAATATTCCGTTTAGATTAATTCTGCTTAATACTAATTGGTCCTTGAGCCGTGAGGACTCCAGGGATTGGCTCCCTTCGGTCCACTCTCGGAGGGCTCAGCCACCATTGGAGGGCTGCTGATGAGTAGAACGTTTTATCAACGCAAACACGCTGCCAAACGTCCCCCAGGGCAGGAGCACACCCAGTAATTAACTCTCACACAATCCATAATTGCCATGTTTACATTTACTCCATCTGAAACAGAGAGCCGGCGAAGAAGACGGAGGGAGGGCGAGAAGAAAAGAAAAATCAAAGAGGAAAAGGAAAATACTCGCACATTAAAAGGTGCAAAATTCATATTAAAATCTCTCTTTCTGCGAGTGTCTCTCTCTCCCTCTCGCCGTCTCTCTTTAATAAGCTCAGCGGGCTGGTTGGCGGCATTCTGCCCATCATTTATTTATTTTTTAGAGATAGCCCTATTAATTTCCCCCTCGCTTTCAAACGCTGCGGCGCGCAGCGGTGTGGACAGATCCCGCGTCCCCGGGGTGCTCCTCGAGGAAAGACATAAATGACCCAAATAAAGAGGGCTTTTGAAGGCTGCCGAGAGGCGCCGGCACCATTAAAACTAAATGAAGTGTTTATTAGCCATGCCGACAGCACTCTCAGCTCGAACAGATCAAGAGCCGTTACAGTTAATGTGCTCCCCCTGCAATACGCACCCGTTTGTTTAGTTCTGCCAGTGGGCCTGAAAAACCAAAGCCGAGTTTTTTTTTTTTTCTCTCCTCTCAGCTTCTTCTTTTTAGTCTCTTCTTTATGCAGGCGAGCACTCCCTCGCTTTCATACGCGCACATCTGATTCATCTCATCTTTATTCCTGTGAATTCACAAAAGTACACAGTCTAACACCGTGACACAGTCTGACAGCAACACAAAACCGGGAAGCCTGAACTCTGAGCGGTTCAAACACCCGATTGTGCACTTAACGTTAAGCGCTTTCCCTCCCCTCCTTCTCGTTTTCATTCTCTCTCTCTAATTATAGTTTGCATTTCAGAGGCTTTGGACATGATGCCAGGAAACCTTTAGAAACAACTTGGAAACCGGCTGCTGCCTATTTGATGCTTTTTTATTAGCTTTGGCATCTCAATAAAAAATAAAACTGGATAAAATGTGACATAAATTGTCCATTTATCTTCAGTATTCTTTGCGAATAATCCTGAAGTTATTGTTTTGGTGACACACGACAGACTTCTGATTCTTGCTGCGGTGCGTCTGATACCCGTGACGTCTCCTCCACGCTCAGAATAGAAAGCGAGAATCATTTGCGGTGCATTATTTTCTCATTAATGTGCACTTAAGATTTTTAATGCAATAGCTACTTTAATATTTTTCCCCCCTTTAATAACAGTATGCAAGGGTGAGAGTAATGGTCTTCATTTGGAGGGGAATTAAAAGAGAGTGCACACGCAATGAAAGTTGTGAAAACTGTAATATGCAACTTCAAAACAGTGAGGGTGTGTTTTTATTCCTCAAACACACACACACTCACACACAAGCATCTCTAATTATTTTTCATAACCTAGAGCATTGTGCAGTAATATTGTTCAGATCCTGTTCTAACCTGTCTATCTCTGATGGCACGCACACTATCTCCATTCCTAACCCTAATCACAATCTGTGAGACTTATTGCCTTAAATGAAGTTTTACTGTAAATCACAGGCTTTATGTATGAAAACTGATGTTAGATGCAAAATACTTTTGAAGTCTGAGGCTGTAATTAGAGCCCAGTACAATTATCTCAGCGCATTAATAGCAGTAGATAACATGTCTCAATAAGGGCAGAGCGGAATTAATCAGTAGGTAGCGCCGTGTGTGTTTTTGTGCAGTCAAGCTACTATAACGCTTCCAAACACACTGTGGACAAAATGTCTCACTGGCAAGACATTAAACATATACACCACACATAATCAGTTGCTTTCAAACTATTAATAAAGCAATCATTTTAGCAATCATTTGTTCTTTACTATAACACATATTGAGATGTGGTGTGAAAATGTGATTATAATTTAAAATAAAAAATGTGCATTACATAAAAATACTATTACTTTACAGCAAATACAGTGCTAATATTTACATGTTCTTTTTTCTTTTTACAGACATTTTCAAATCTAAAATCTGCAAACTTACGTTTTGGTGGGTTTTAGCGCTGCCGAGTGAAACGCGTTAGTGAATGAAATATCACAGTTTTGCATTTTGCTCTGAAACAGGCAGTGCATAGCTAGATTTATGCTTTCAGTTGTAATGGAAATCTTACACAGTATTACAGTTAGTCGATCTAAAACGGTGATTGTGCATTAACAGCTGTCAACCACGTCAATGCGAACTTATTTACCTAGTGCATTTTTTTTTATTTTGGTCGCACATGCACATGCACACCTGCACACCACTTACAACATATTTATTTATTTATTTATTATAACTGGAATAAACAATTATACCCATGACAGTTAATTAGCATAATGACACAGTTTACTGTTGCCAAGCAATGTAGAAATTTTATGCACTATTAAAGACTGTGTGGTAACAGGTGTGCAAATGCAAAATGTTTTGAATGCAGCTCATAAAATCAGAATTTGCAAACAATGTAAAACTGAATTGAAAAATGAATTAATAAATGAAAGAAAATTAATAAATGAATAAACAAACAATTGGCTTATGTATATATATATATATAGATATATATATATACATACATACATACATACATACATGAAATATATTTAAATATATATATATATATATATATATACACACACACACACACACACACACACATTTACATATACAGTCAAACCAAAAATTATTCAGGCACCAGATATATATATTTTTTATATATATATATATATATATATATATATTTTACTAGTGGATTTCTTCAAATGTGATCTTTTTGCACCACAGAACAATTGATTAATTGGTTGTCAAAGTATTGATAGTTATAATATAAATATTGTCATACTAACAGTTGTCTGAATTTTTGGTTGATTGTAATCCATTACATACCTGTCTATTAAAGTTATCTGACATTATCAAGATAAATTTGTTCTGGCACAGTTTAACTCTGAGTTCTTATCATATTTTATTACCATTTTCTAAACTATAGTGAATAATGTGAGAAATGTTAAAGATATCTGAATCAATTTTGGTTTGACTGTATATCTATCAACCAATCCTACTGCTTTATTCATTTGTAAGTAAAAAGGTTTCCACGTTTTTAAATGTTCTTTTGGTTTCAGTGGATTTTAGGATCTTCCATGCGGTTCTTTCTTTCCTTATTGTAACACTTTGTTCAATTCGACTTAGAAGAACAACAAGACGAAGAAAAAATAAACGGCGGAGTTGTATTTACTGTCTGTTCCTCACAGAAGCTATCCCCACTGCTTGGGCCCTCCATCAATGCCAGCCTGTACCTTTAGAGCTCAACACAGTCAGCATGATTTATTCAGCTTATTAGAGTTCATTATGACTTAGACAAACACTGCAGCGGCTCACACACAAGCAGCCAGCAGAGAGGTGGGACCCGCACCTACTGCTACCGTGTGCATCAAGCTCCGGTCCAGGCCGCTCCTGCGAGTTTTCGGATTGCCTCTAATCGAATTCTACATACGGATCCGTTTTCAGGCCCAGTCAAAACCCCTGTGATAAAACACCTCCTCTTTCCGCTGCAAACTAACTCGCATTAGCATATAAAACACTGGCTGGAGGTGAACGCATATATTAATGCCTTTCTTTTTGTGTGTGTGTTCGAAAATGAGTTTACATAATTGCAGGATAATTTCGCCTTAAGTGAAGATGCGAAGCTCGGCGCCGGGGTAAGCCGAGAAATCCCGGAGCCGTAGCTGGTAGCCATCCTAAGTTCTGCTCTCCGGAGATAATGCAGCCCAGCCAAAATGAGAACACTGATCCAACAGTGCCAAAAACAGCTGTTACTATTCATGATCTTCCCAAACGTCTGTTCTACAACTTCAAACTACTCAGAGCAGTTTCTCCGAGCACACAGGGCTCCCTTCGGAGAGTTCGCTAGCGCAAAATCAGAACGCTACAGTACGGATTCGCGTTCCCAATAAAGCTCGCCGCGGATTTATGTCGAAATTGGCCCGTTTTCACACCCGCTTGTTCATTCATCAGAATGGCATGTTATTCTTTTGACTGTAAATCATGCAGACTTACGGAATAAAGGGTAATTCAGAATCACCTGCAGGCCTTTCAGCCGTTGCACTCATTACAAAAGACCTCTCTCATAAGAACTCCTCAAACACTATCTCAACTTAGATCATCAAACATGACAAATGGAGAGAGCGATGGTAGGAGAGGGAGAGATCGACTTAAACACACCTCTCTCATCTCTTAATAACAGTCTGAGGCGGCCCGAAGGAACGCGTGCTGTGAGTCCAAATACCGCATCGGTGGAGTAAATTAGTCTACGCTAATGTCGATGCTCAGCTACATCAAACGCTCGTCAGGTTAGTCATTAACCAAGACAGCAGCTCTGGGCCTCTGCATGTCGGAGCAGGAGGCGTGATTATCCAGTCCTGATCCGACACGGCCCGTAATGGTGGGAACTGAGGTAGTACATCTGTATATGACAGTCACCCGAGGCTGGAGGATTTTTCACAGGTGAGATGCGCTCGCTGACACCGATGCAGTAACTCACCTGCCCGTTGCACAAGCGCTCCACCCTTTACCTGTCCCCTCCAGCTTTATGTGTGCACCTGTGCGTGGTGGATATGTGAACGTAGGTGTGTGAAAGAGAAACAAGCTTTACTTTTACATTAGCCCGACGACACCTGCTGGTAAAGAAGGCGAAAACATCTCAAGATTTTGTGTGAAGTCTATATAAATTAGCGCTTTTCAGTTATGTGACCCTGAACCACAAAACCAGTCATAAGGGGCAATTTTTTGAGTAAAAAAGCTTTCCACTGATGTATGGTTTGGATTGGACAATATTTGGCTCAGATACAACTACACTGTAAAAAATAAAAAACACAATTTGTTGAGTCGGCTTAAAATAATGTGTTACCCTGCTGCCTTAAAATTTTAAGTTCAGTCAACTAAGTTTATTCAACTTGAAATGTTAAGTTGTACTAAGTAACAATTTACAAGTAACATATTTGTGTTTGCTAAACTTAACAGATGGGTAAGTAACCCAGCTGCCTTAAAATTTTAAGTTGATTCAAATCAAATAAGTTGTCACTTAGTATAATTTAACATTTCAAGTTGAATAAACGTTTTTTTAAGTTGACTGAACTTAAAATTTTAAGGCAGCCAGGTTACAAATTATTTTAAGTTGACTCAACAAACTGTTTTTTACAGTGTATTTGGAATATGAGGGTGCAAACAAATCAAAATTTTGAGAAAATCACAATCAAGTTGTTCAAATGAAGATCTTAGCAATGCATGTTACTAATCATAAATTAAGTTTTGATATATTTACAGTAGGAAATTTACTAAATATCTTTATAGAACATGATCTTTACTTAATATCCTAATGATTTTTGCCATAAAAAAAAAAAATCGATCATTTTGACCCATACAGTGTATTTTTGGCTATTGCTACAAATATAACCTTGCTACTTAAGACTGGTTTTGTGGTCCAGGGTCACATATGTGTGTATGTGAGTGCCTCAAAGGTGTGCGTATCCCCGTCAACCCCTTCATTAGCATTGTGGCGTGTGTGCGTTGTAGTAATAAGCACTGAAGGCTCCCGTTCGTCAGAAATTCTGCTGCACTGTTTTTTTTTTTCAACAGCCATGTCAAGCTATACAGTAATAACCAATAATGTGTAGATAACGAATGCTATTAGACAGCTGCGTGGTGGGTACGTGTGTGCGCGTGCACACGTTTTTCGGTAAGACAGGGCCAGAAGCGGGTGGGGGGGGACAGCTTTCAAGTTCAAACAGTTCATGGTGAATGTTTCAAACCCAATTCACCGCCCCAGTAATCAGGCAGGCAGAAAAAGAATATATAAACCATTAAACAAACAGTCGCTTCAGGGAGAGAAGAAACACCTGCTTATGACTACAGAAAAAGAGAGATAGAGGCAGAGAGGAGAGGAATTATTTGAGCTGTACAACATGCTTTAGGACCGAATTATACACTTGATGACTGACAGGAAGTGTAAGAGGGGACGATGGTGGACACGTCACCTAGCTGCTTTTATCAGTACCAGAACAATGATTAAGGCCTGGGTGAAGTGTATGGGTAGTTTGGTTACTTGTTTGATCCTGAGGTAGACTAAACTTGACTAGACAAGACTCATTTGCAAAAGTGAGTCACACTTAAAGGAATAGTTCACCTAAAAATGAAAAATCTGTCATCATTTACTCACCCTCACGTTGTTCTAACCCACAGGACTTACTTTCTTCTGTGGAATATGAAGGATGTTTCTTTGATGGTTTTCATCCATACAATGAAAGTCAATGGGGTCCAATGTTGTTTGACTTACACTATATGGACAAAAACAGTTAAAATCAGTTGCCACAGACAGGATATTGGAATGACATGAGGGGGAGAAAATGATGACAGATTTAGAGGTGAACCAACCCATCTAAATTGAAAAAAAAAAAAAAAAAAAAAAAAAAAAAGACTTCAAATTATATAGTTATAATTTATATAACTGTCATGAAAACAAATAAGAAATGCTACATTATGGGTATTATTTGTAGCATTTACAAAAACATACATAAATAATATAATGAAACAAAAAAAATGAAATAAAATAAACAATAAACAAACTAATGCCAAAGACCACCAAACAGGATTAGCACCCTTTTTAAGAACCCCCTTCATAAAACAAGAAAGGCGACATATATATATATAAAAAAAAAAAAAAAAGTTTAGAAATAAACAATTAGCTGTTGTCATTGGATTAAAGCCAAAATAAATTATTAAAATATTAAATTCAAAATCACTTTTGACCCCTGTAAAAAAACAAACAAACAAAAAAATTAAAAAATTATATTATTGTTATAAAACAGGTTTTAAAAGGTTATATGTTCCAAAGTATATAGAAAACAATTAGTGCTCACACTTTATTTTAAGGTCCAATTCTGGCTATTAACAAACTATTAACTATGACTTTTGCTCCTAATGTGCTGCTTATTAATAGTAAGGTAGTTGTTAAGTTCAGGTGTTGGGTAGGATTAGGGATATAGAATATGGTCATGCAGAATATGTGCTTTATAAGTACTAATAAACAGCCAATATGCTAATAATAGACATGCTAATAAGCACATAGTTAATAGTGAGATTTGGTCCCTATACTAAAGTGTTACCCAATTAGTAAAATCGATTTGAGACTACATACAGAAACATGGACTTGTGACAAAAGACATGAGACTTCACCTAAAAAGACTTCAGACGTGATTTGACTTCTGCATCGAATTTTCTACATCTACTGGCATGCTTAATGGTATTTATGACCATTCGAAAATGATCAGACCACTAAAATAATTTCCAAAATGGCTACAGATTCAAAAGTAATGCAAAAGCACGAAGCCGTCGATAATATTTAAAACAAAATAGCGCATTTCCAGTACCTATGAAACGTTCAAAAATCCAACAACCACAACTGGAGCCAGGATAAAAGGCCAAAAATGAGTCAGCGGCTCCACATGCTAAAAACCAACGGAGTATAGCTCTGCCCGTCTTGTTACGTTGCCCACCCGCACTATTAAAGACGGCTGTTACAGCTGATAATTCATTGGTAAACCAAATAAACACACTTCTCCCAGGGGAGAAAGGAAAAGAAGAGTGAAAGAAAACCAAAAAGAATGACAGAATGAAAGAATGGGTGTTTGCAGGGGTAAAACCACACTTGGGGTTTCATGCAATACAACTGATCTTCATCCCCCCCCCCACCCCTCCTCGCTGTTCGAGTCTCTCATTAAAGAGCAACGCTGAAACCGGAGCTCGGCTTAATGTTTGCCGTGTTTGGAGAAGCACACAACCCATTTGGCTATAATAGCAACCTTTTCAGAAACAAACCCCAAATGAAAGGAGGCCAACATAGCCAGCCGGCATCGGATTATTTTGAAAAGGGGAATGATATGACCGTGAAAAATCGTAAGCTGCAATTGAAAATAAACTAAAGTGCACAGCGCACCATCCATCCATCGTTCTTAACCTACACGCACAAACATGTTCTCCTCTTATACGTGGTTGTATGCGTGAACCACCATCATTCTCAGTGCAGGAGAGATGTGTACGAGGGGCCTTTCACACTATCCAGACCCTCATTCCTGTCCGATGCAGTCACCTGATGCGTTTTCCTCTCAGTGACTTTATCAGTAATGTATGACCTCTCAGAATATGCTCTGAAAGCATATTCACTGTCAGTATAAAGATATATATTAGTGTCAAAGAGTTATCAGGTTTGAGAGCGTCAAAAAAGCCTGCTAAAACCTGTTCCACCGTCTGTGACACACACACACAGGCTGTATTTCATCTGTAATCACATAATTACCGGAGCAGTGCCTGTGGCGGACATGTTACATGTCATGGCCTCCAGCAGAACTCGCTGAGGTAGAGCAGGACGTGTCAAACTCTTGCTGTCCAAAATACAGTTTGGCAGTCACCCTAATTCACTCTCACTCTTTTTCTTTTTTCTTTCCAGCCGTGACCCTCTACACCCTTACTTCCACTCTCATTTTCTCTTTCTCTGTCTTTTTGACCTCTGACATTCTTCCTTATCCTCCTCCCCGTCTGTCTTTCCATGTCACACTGACTCTCTCCTCCCTAGCTAATGGGGATGGTTTGTAGACATTTGGCCCACTCGGTCAGCTCAGTCATCTACTTTCTGTCTCAGTGTAGGGAGAAGCTGTGATCCGCCATGCATTCCTTTTTGAGAGAACACACCTTTACCTGTAGTCTCAAAAATATATGCCATGGCCCAGAGCTATAGACTAGAGAACACTCCTCACACCTGCAGATAACTCAGCTGCAATTTGTCTCTCTCATGTTCAAGACTGTTTTATGAAAAACTGAGGACAAGGTGAAACAGATAACACAAAGGGAACACACAAATGCACATGTGTGCAAAAACATATACAAGTCCATTCTTAAGTCAGTGTCAGTGGTTCAGAAATAACTGAAAATGTGCAGTCAGTTGCACAAATTTCAATTCTGATCAAATGTAAACATTAGATTTAGATTCATTCAAGTTTTTATTCCTTGAGTTTCTGTCACGGAATGTAGTTTTGAGAGTTTTTTGGATGAGAATGTACTTGATTAGGCTTTAAAAATGTGGTTTGTTAATGAAGATAATGTCTATTTGCGCTCATGAACCCTCTGAGAGCAGCCTCACCTCGGCCACATCTTCTGGAATTTGACGCTGACTCTGATGTCTCTATAGTGGTTAAACGTGACATATAATTTGCTTTGGGTAAATCTAGCGGACAGTCTTTGGTCTCAGTAATCTTTAATTTGTTCCAGAGCAAATAGTTTTGGCTAAGGGCAAAATCTCATCACGTTATATTTTATGTAAATTTAATGCTGTATATCAGAGCACTGCCTTCGTACTTTTGACCGAATTAGCAACTTTTATGATGGCTGTTGTTATTTATTAAATATTATTATTTGATAAATAATATTTTATAGAAATAATAATAGTAGTATTTAATAACAGTATTTAGTATTGGGAAATGCAAAATCACTCTTTAGCAGATAAAAGGATAGTACGACAAAGATATTCCTCGGTGGACATTTCAACTAATATTTTATTCTGAATATGAGATTGAGCTAAAGAATGAATGCTGTATTAGATGCAGGTAAGCACATCCGCTCAGTCCATCTCTCTCATAATACTCTATTTAATACACTAAGCTTTTAATACAGTAATGCAACAAGCTTCCAATGAAGCAACTTAACATTCCTTCGTTACTAGTTTTAAAGTGACATTTTCTAATTAGTAACAGAGGCTCAGTTGTTAAACTGTCAAACTTAGATTTGAATCCATGGAAGGCAGTAGTTCACACAGAAGGGTTTTAGACACTCTGAGGTTTTTTCGTATGTATTTACACACTCATGCCGTCAAACTGATGTATATATGCAAAATCACACTTGTAGCCTTGTGATATGTCTGTATATCAGCACGCTTTACCTACGGCTGAATCACAGCCATGCAATATTGCTCATATATATAACAGTATATAGTACTATTAATATGTGACCCTGGACCACAAAACCAGTCTTAAGTAGCACGGGTATATTTGTAGCAACAGCCAAAAATACATTGTATGGGTCAACATTATTGATTTTTCTTTTATGACAAAAATCATTAGGATATTAAGTAAAGATCATATTCCATGAAGATATTTTGTACATTTCCATAACTTAATTTTTGATTAGTAATTTTCTCAGCATTTAGATTTTTTTGCACCCTCAGATTCCAGATTTTTAAAACAGTTGTATCGCGGGTCTTATCCTAACGGACAATCCATACATCAAAGCAAAGCCTATTTATTCAGCTTTCAGATGATGTATACATCTCAATTTTAAAAAAAATTACCCGTATGACTGGTTTTGTGGTCCAGGGTCACATATTATATATATATATATAATATTGAAGTGAAACATAAGAACACAGTAAAAAACAAGTACACATTTAAACTATTAATGGTATGAGGAAAATACTTCAGATGCCTAAAATGAAACTATATCAGTTTCTGCATTCTGGTGGAGGATCAGTTTTCAAGTGTTAGCAAACACAAAGTTCTAAGAGAAGTTTCCTGAGGTAGTTACAGTAACTTCAGAGCAACAGCATAGCTTGGGGTCACTGTCGTTCCATCTTCCACGTCTGTTAGGCCTAGAATCATCCCCGACCCCTCCAGACAAGCACGCATACACACAAACGCTCAAGAACGCACAGCTACAGAGGCTTCCCTCCCATTAACAAGCCTTTCAAGACAGCTTTCCATCCCTGACTAAAAGCGATCAGCACAAGGCTTGGGTTGGCCTGCCTGCTCAAATCCAGTCATGGATATCAGCAGCTCTCTGTGCTCTCCGGCTGCTGGGGGCTAGGCTTTAGCACTATGCAATGCTACGCTACGACAGGGCGGGACTTCATCATAAGGGATTGTAAAGAGCTGTGACACATGCTTATCCACACCCTGTGCTCTTGCATGACAAAAGTTAGAAGAAATAAATAAATAACTCTACAGAATGTTGCTTTATGTTTAATAGATGGTGGTAGAGCCTCTTTGAGGAGCTTACCCTTCCATCAGGACGTCAACTCCATGTTAGGACATTAAAGTTTACTTACTATACTTCTTCAACACATAAGAAACTTCCGAAATGATGCTGCTCTGATCAGAAGGTTGACAGTGGTTACGGGCTTCTGTAGACGGGATGCTGGAGTTGTTAGCATCACAATTCAACTAGACTGCAGATTTAGCTGCTCACACTGATGATACGTTTTGATCAGTTTGCTTAACAAGAAACATCTCCTGAGAATTCATGCATGTCACGACAATGAAAAGCACAAGTACTCCACCAGAAGTACTCAAAACACTGACGTGCCTTTTGTCGAGGCAGCTTTTGTTTCTTCAATTGGCTGCTGGAAAAAGGCAAATAAAACATGGTTGAGAGCCAGCTGTGATCTCTTACAAAACATCTGATATGGATGAAGGAAGAGTAACGGGAGATGATGTATCTCAAACATGACTGGTTTGGGTTAAAAGAAAAAAAAAAAAAAAATCAACTAAACAGGGAACACTGGATAGACTTGGCCCTTCGGAAACAACGTAGGACACTGTATGTTAGACACAAAGAAAATTGAGGGGTTTATCAGCTCAACGAAACAGTGACAGAAAACAGATTCTCTAGTAAGCTAACCTAAAACACTATTGCTGAATTTGTTTCGAGCCACAAAACTGAGATGCAACTGGTGGCAATCAAAAAAAAAAAAAAAAGTGTGGTTCTCCTAAAGTTTGAAGTATATTCCTCAATCACATGCATGAATAGTATTACAATAAATGCACATAAATAGAAAATGGCTCTCATGAGCTCTTTTTAGTGAATCAAAAACATACAACACAACCAGTGTAGCCTGATTTTCAAAATAAGTTGCTCTTATGAGCTGCTTTTAAGGTTTCTGAAGTAGTCCAAAGCACCATCCTTTACAGATTTAGCAGAGAAAGAATTTCTTTCACTTGTCAGCAAAAATAGACATCAATAGACATGTTTTTCAATGCAGGAGTAAGCTACTTTCTGTGAATGTGAGAGACTTTGGATTCATCAGTTGCAATAAGCAATGGTGTAGTAAGACCGAACTTGGTCTCGAGACCAGTCTTAAGACCATTTTTTGAAAGTCTTGGTCTTCGGTTTTGGTTTTGACTGCATTTGTACTCCATCTTGTCTTAAAGAACTCAGGATTTTATTTCAAAACCTGTCAAGACCAGAACTTCAGGGATTGTTTATCCTGAACAATTAAACTGCCCGCTGATCTTCAGAACAATCCTTCAGTTCCCTCAGATTCTTTGGTTTTTCGGCATTTTTGTGTATTTGAACCCTTTTAACAATGACTGTATGGTTTTGAGATCCATCATTTCACACTGAGGACAACTGAGGGGCAGAAGATAGTTACATGTTTCCCAGAAGACAAAATAAGTTAAATTTACCCTGATCGTCAAATTCAAAAAGTTTTCACCCCCCCGGAACTTAATGCATGGTTTTTTTTTTTTTTTTTTTTCTTTCTTCTGGAGCATCAGTGAGCATTTGAACCTTCTGTAATAGTTGCATATGACTCCCTCAGTTGTCCTCAGTGTGAAACAATGGATCTCAAAATCATACAATCGTTGTTGGAAAAGGGTTCAAATACATAAAAATTATGAAACACCAAATAATTTGTGGGATCTGATTTTGAACAGCAGGCAGTTTAACTGTTCAGAACAGACAAGGGACTCATGAATAACTATCACTAAACAATAATAAAAAATAAATAAATAAATAAAAATTAAAAAAACACTGTCATTCAGGTAACACAGTATTAAGAATCAAGCGGATGTAAACTTTTGAACTGGGTAGTTTTTATGAATTCAACCACTATTTTCTCTCGTGGACTATATGTAAACATATTTTATGTGAAATATCTTATTCAGGTCAGTACTAAATAAACAATAACATGCATTTTGTACAGTATGATCCCTCTTATTTTGGTAAAATAATTAACATTTTGCTGATTCTGAAAGGGGTGTGTAAACTTTTGACCTCAAACGTAAAGTGTTTAATTTTATTTATTGATGAAACATTACATATATTTTTAGGCAGTAAAATGTGGATCTTTCAGATGAATTTGAAGAGGGCTGGTTTGGTCTTGACTTCGTCTCGGTCTTGTCTTGGTCTCACATTCTCAGTGTCTTGTTCTTGTCTTGGTCTCAACTTCTCAAAGTCTTGTTCTTGTCTTGGTCTCAACAAACTACCAGTTTTCATTATAAAGCAGCATAACGGACTGTTTTTGCTAAAATAACTGAAAGCAGCTGAAAATGCACATTCAAGGTAAAAATGTCTGTGTCTGCTCTTACATTAAACATAAGGTGAACACTTCAATCTGAATCAAATCAAATTGTAATCAATACCCAGTTAAGTACAGCCAGTAAACAAATATCAACATTGTTCTACAGTTAAATATTACATTATTTAAATAAACTACTAAGCTGAATAGAAAAGCCTGAAATAGATGTTCTAATGGATTTGAATTGATAAAAACATTTGGCAAACATTTGATAAACCTCAACTGGGAAGAAAATGCCTTTTGAAACCTCTGGAGACTGACGTCAAAGTGTTTTCAGAGTGCCACGCATAAGAAAGCAAAGTGAGAGACGCTTCAGGGATGTGGGTTTGACAATGAGCCGGAAGCTACTGATGAAATTGGAGGATTACTGGAACCGGGGTCTTCTGGGACAAGGGTTTGAGACTGTTGGTGATGGACTAAATTCAATCGAGGAACAGGGTTGGGTAACATGAACTGGACAGAAATGAGCTCTAATACTGTAAGAGGGGTTTTGGGGTTTTATGGATTAATTCAGTGGAGGTTGCCTGTTAGCTGGACGGTCTGTCTTTCCTTTATCCTGTCATTTTGCAGAAGTTTGCGTTTTTGAATATCAGAGTACAGCGAGTCTTCTCAATGGACTCTGACAGGATTATGGAGGGCTGCGCCGCATTCTGGTCAAACAGCTCAGTGGCAAAGCTGAGAGCTATTAGGAGGTGATTAGGTAACCGGTGGCTGTTTACAAAGGTTGAGCCCGGGGTCTGAGCTGGATAACAAGCATTGGGATGGAATCTGCAGAGCCTGATCCGGCTGACTTGAAGGCTTGGGCTTGTATCCGCTAGCAACTGTCACTATGACCCCACCAGCCAGCCAACGAGCAACTCCTTAAGATGCGGTAATCCAGAGAAACAGTAGTCTGGCAAGAGCGCCAAGGGTTATGCCTGGCAGAGCGCATCATGGGGTGTCTGGGAGGAGGAGCGGGCCACGGTGACCCTGAACAGGAGTGATAGAAGCATGTGTTTCTTTGCGTGGGAGGGCGTCGTCGAAACCCTAACTTCTGAAGAGGCTCTTAATGAGGTCTATGTGCCTGTCCACCTGTAAGGAAACAGTCTGGGCAAGAACGATTTCAAAGGACAAGAGGAGGAGGAGTAGGTCAGGCCTTCAGAGGGAGAGAAAGACAGAGGGATCGGGAGTGAGACGAGAGAAAGGGGAAGAGCGCGCTATCTGGCTTGGCACCTAATCAAAGGGATTAGGTTTGAAGAAGCCAAGCCTACAGGTTATCCTTCAGGAAGCATACCAAGTAGTTATCAAAAACACCTCGGTTCAAAGCAGCTCAATTTTCCTATATTTCCCGTTTGGCCCAAGCCTCCAGGGTTTGTTTCTAGCTAATAAAGGGTGTCAGAGATGTTTGTACTTGCATGCTCTAGGAGACAAAGAGAGAGAGAGAAGTGTGTGTTTAAATGTAGTCCAGGTCTGTCCTCATTCTCACAGCACAATCAATCACCCTCAAGACACTCGAGGAGAAACGTGAGATGCCTGTGTCTCTGACTAGGAGATTTAGCGCTAAACAAGCAGTGCAGGTAGTCAGTCAAAGCTATAACCTGTGATTAACCTGTCACTGATAGTGTACGTGTACATTTAGGATGAAAAGTACTTTGTGATAAAAGTAGCTGATAACATTTTCTTTTTAAGTGGACTGGTGGCATATTGTTCTACGAATTCAGCTAATCTTGTCAACAGAACTACTGATAAAATGTTAGTTAACAAAGGGTTTTTGGATTTTAATTGATAAAGAAAGCGAAAAATCATCATGAATATATATATATATATATATATATATATATATTTTTTAAATCAAACATGACGAGAAATGAAACACTTTAAGAAATGAATGCACCAACAATGCTCTTTAAAGTAGAAAAAAAATAAAATGAATTGTTTCAAATAACCCAGTCATAAATAGCTGTGCAAGGTTACTTAAACTTTTTTTTTTTTGAAAGAAATATAGACTTTTATTCAGCAAGGATGCCTTAAATTGATCAAAAGTGACAGTAAAGACATTCATAATGTCACAAAATATTTCTAATAGAAATAAATGCTGATCTTTTGGACTTTCTGTTGCTCAAAGAATCTGGAAAAAAAAGTATCACAGTTTTTCTTACAAAAATATTACGCAGCACTGTTTCTGTTTTTAGGATCATGTGCAGTAATGGATGCTAAATTACATTCCATATATATTAAATAGGAAGAGTTATTTTAAATAGCATTAACTTTATTTATTCATTTATTGGATTTTGGATCAAATAAATGCATAATAAAAGCATAAGAGACTTCCTTCAACAAATAGCGAGATCCGTTAAATAATAAATCAGCTGCTTTGAACAAATCGGTTGAATAAATGATTCGCATTAAGGGTTTTGCCACCACCAAGACTACTGGCAGTTTTAATTTTCCATTATATTTCTATATTTGACATTTAATTTTTAAAACATTAATATCAACAATATTTATGCAGCTGTAATTGTACTAATTCGGATGCAACTTCTTGCATCTGAAGACGTCAGAAGACCTCAAACTTTTACACTACGGTATTCATTACAGAAATTGAACATTACTCGCATCTTGAGTCAAATTATGTGCTAGTCATAATGTGTATGTTGTTTTAATTTTGCACTGACTAGAATCAGTAAATAGCATATGACAAATTCAATTTAAAGCATATTTACCTCAAAACAAGACAAAAACTGCACCTAAAGCTGCGATAAAATGAACAGAGCTCGCTGCCATTATGTCGAGCTGTAATAGCTCGGGGCATAATGTTTGGCACCAACACACGTACTGTCTTAACCACTTAAAAAGCCATCCTCTAGTTCTCCGATAGCTCCTTCAACAGTTTACACTACCCAAATCTGAAGGATCCCGATTTACAGACGTACATTACTGGGGCCCAGACCTGCCAAAGCCGAGGTATGGCTTCAATAGAGCCATCCATCTGTCTGCTGTTAGTGCCATTACATCCAGATGGGCCTTTAATTGTATTTCTGTCCAAATTGCAAAATAGCTACTTGGAAAAGAAGCTAAAATAACATACAAACAACAGCAACTATGATAACAAGAAGAGCTGGAGTGGAATGGAAAAGAGATCAAAACCGAGGCTTACAAATTTCAACGCCGCCCTTTGAAAGCGGATCCCCTAACATTACAGCAACGTATTGATTTACTCGGCAATTTGGTGTCTCTCTCTCCCCACGCCGGCACACCGACCTGAACCGCACAGGAGGTCCCGCAAATAGCAGTCGTCTGATTTTTCCAAAACATAAAAGATTAATACCTTTATTCTTTACAGAGGGAGTAAGAGTGGAAAACAAGGCAGAAAGAACGAAGAAAGTAATAATAAAAGGGAGGTCAAATTGGTATTTGGAGAAAGTGAGTTACTGAGCAAAATTAGATATCCAGACCCAGAGGTAACTTCAATAAGAGATAATAAGAAAATGTCTGACTTTTGTGTACAGGATTGAAAACGTGCTCTCGGAAAAGGAAGCCGCTGCTCCTCTCGACAAACACAATCTCATCCAACAAAGAAGACGTTGTACTTGAACGGAAAGTAATTTATTCAGTAGCTCATTCTAGCCATTAGAACATAGAGGACGGATTAGTGCTGGCACAAGAACAAATACTTCAAAGCGAGGCAGTGAAATCAAGAACAACAAATCGATAGCATATTTAAAGTTCAAAAACAAAGAACCGAAAAGATGCGGTCAAGATAATCTTCCCACAACAAAACCAGACTAGCCTTTAAAGTTCCACCAATAATTTGTATTGCTATTCTGCTCTGCAGTTAAAAAACAAACGCTTCCAATCTAACAGCATGGCTCCAATACACCTTTCTAGTAAAGGTCTTTAAGAGCCAAACGTTTCATGCCAGAGAATAAAAATTATAGACGCGCAGGATGGGCCAACAACACCGGGCTAAATATAGCGTGCGCTAACTAGACGCTTGGGAAAGAAAGACCTCAAAAAAAAAGTGATACCTGGTCCAGTTCCCAGCTCCCATTAGGAAAGGTTACTCGTCTCACTCCTACCTCGCTACACTCTATTAAACACTTATTAAAGGTGCAATAAATGGTGATACGAAGCGGTTACGAGCGCCCCAGGCCAGCGTGTGTCTGAAAGTGCTGTTTATGAGATGAGTGTTTATTACAAACCACATCTTATCATCATGAGGAAGCTCACAACTGTGTCGCTAACAAAGCAGCTATTAATTTCAATTTAGCCCGATGCTAAATGCGTAAACCGCATTACAGCATGCGTCACCTAATTTTTACAGGAATAAAAACAGCTAAGTGACATACGGAGTATGAATTAAAAGCAGTCTCGATATCATATTGTGACAGCGCTTCACTGCGGGGCTTTGATGGCAAGATTTAGTCTGTAATGAATACGAGCTTCAGAGCATATTCACTGATACATAAAACATATCCTCACTTACTCCATCCCCCCTGACCGTACGCTTCTCATCCGATTTACCCGAGCAAGATAATACGTACATAAACATCTCAAACTCATTCAGATATTTTCGCAGGAGTGTGCGCAGCATATTTAAACTGATCTGTGTTGTATTTGCATCTGCAAGCGTTTTGAAAAGGCTTGTCCATAATAAATGTGAGTCTTTTAAGCCATGTTTACCATTACACAATCTCCATCCTCTGACAATCAAACGCCGCTTACGCCACATTTCACAGGACATGAGGATCTGAATTATTCACTCCGCCATCGCTGGCAATGATTCACATTCGCTGAGATAAAAACGCAAACGAATACATGCTCAAACGTGCACATGTGATGCAGTAATGATATTAAAAAATGAAAAACAGCTCAGCTGACAGCTGAATTCTTTTGAACCCTCAAACTTGTGCGGATTTTCTCTAATAAGAGTTTTGGGTCCCTACTAAGATCCCTACTAGACATATGTGGCTTTTTTAAAAATAAAGAACCAATAGCAATAATAAGAAGAACGCTATATGAAATGAAAATAGCTGATTAAATAATTAATTTCATTTTTAAAAAGCAAATATATAAATACATAAATAAATCAGACTAGGTTCCCAGGTGGCTCCAAGACAAGAACCTCTCTGTACGGCATGCATAATTCACGACTGGAGATATGTGTTTTAAATGCTGCTGAAATATAAATGCAGCATATGCTAATTTGTCTGTTGGCTCTCACACACTTTCATTTAGCCAGTTTGGGCATAAACAGTCAAACAGAGAAAGATCACAAAATATGAGACAAGTTTTGAGGGTTCTTGGTGATGTATGGAGCTTAATTAGGGGAAAAAAGTAGTTAATCTGTAATTTAAGGTAGCGCTGAAACCCTATTGTAATTTTTAGCGTGGCCAAGGATCAGCAATCTCCACATAAAACCGATCAGGCAGACCAAACCGTAAGTGATAGAGACTTGACACTTTTAGGAATGGTATACTCCCACCATCTACAACGTCACCAAGGCTCGCCCCAATTAGCCGCACGGGGCCGCTACAGCGATCAAAAGTACGAAATTGCTCATAAGTCCTTAAGCGTTCATTGCAGGGTCAAGTGTCTTGGCTCATGCCGAACAAAACGCATCCCTCGGATTCGTCTGTGACCCTGGTGAAATTTTCGGGTATTTTGCATTTTTTGAAGAACCTACTTTTACTTTTGTGAACTTTGAATCAGAACCAAACCGGTGCAGGAAGATTCTTTGGAGAGTGAATATCAATAATTATCCAAAAAAAAGTTGAACTTTCAACTCTCCGTTGCAAAGGGACGCCAAAACATTTGAAAAGGGCAGGGGTGCCTTTACTAAAAATGGCTATAACTTTTGTGAATGGAACGAGATACCTTCGCCGTTAAGGCTAGAAGGAATCTAACGTTATTTTTGTCACACAATAAAACTGTTTTTGTATTATAGTAAGGGCTAAGTTTAGGGTTGGGGCAGGTGTAGACATTAAAAAAAAAACACAATCCAATTGCGTATCTCAAAAAAAATGGCCGCCATTGGCAGATGAACTTTGAGCACCTGTAACGGAGGCTGATCAGAACAAGACTTGGTGGGTTTATTTACCTCACGGCCCTAAAGGTCTGTGAGAAATTTGAAAGAAAGTGGCCTCAGGGGACGATATTGTATTTTTCAAGGGTGTAATCGATTATATATTGTGCGGTTTTGAGGTTGCACTAGACTTTAACATTGTCCGTCATTTTGACAGACAGGGTCGTAAAAATTCTGTCATAATCTATTATTAGCCGTCATTTTAATTTTAATATTTTAATTAGAATAACACATGTAATTGCTTTTACTTTTGTTCACATTTTACATTTTTTATCATGAACCTACAGGACGACAGCGCAGTGTTTAAAAACAACAAAATACTTGATTTTAATAGATTATCTTTTTAATGAACCAATATCGATTCTTAAATAACAATCAATCTTTTGGTCTATGCTGTTTTCAGTTGATGAATGAACAGTACATAGTGCATCTTTCTTCCAATAAATAGCAATAGGCTAGGCTTTGTGTTACTTTTGATATGAAACAAAGTCTCAAATTTCAAATTCTGTCCATTTCATTAGGAAATTCAAGCAATAAATACCGTTTTGACACTCTTTAATGTGGTGTGGTAGATCGCTGTAGCTTCTGTGTACTCACTTGTGCGTAATCAAACGCATAGGAAAACATTCGTGACAGTTTCGTTTTTTGTTCTGGATCCAGCACACTCCCCACCAACTGGACAGGGGTGGGAATTACAGCTACAACTGTACAACAGATCACCCTCAGTGCAATCTGTCAAATAACGGACGGTCCATCCGTTAATGATGGACATTTTTCAATTAACACGACCTCTGCATACGCACGATATTCGTATCATACGATAAACCTCCTCATTCCTGAACAACTTTGCCTCTAGAACCACTGCTGTCAATCAAATCGTTAGGTGAAAGGTTAGGTAAAACTCAATCTGGAAAAAACTGCAGTACAATTCTATGGACTCTCTAGGTCAATAATTATAAAAAAAAAAAAAAATTGAAATTTACCCTTTGGAAAGCTATAACAGGGTCGTTTAGAAAAGGGGCCTGTCCAAACATACCCAAAAGCCTATAAAGCCTAAATGAAAACTCAAAACTTCACGAAACCTGGTTAGCACATGCGACAGGTGATTCTAAACAAGCATGCTAAGTTTTAGGGAGATCTGACCACAGCTGCCGCTATAACACTCATAAACGTTAAAAACACATTTTTTTTTATATAACCTGAATTTGCCAGAAATACTTTTTTTTATCATTGATTTAGGCTGTTACAGGCTTAATAAATAATATGTAATGTCTTTTTTATATGTACGTAAATGCTTTTAAGTGCTTGAACCCTGGTAATCGCTGCTTACAGCTTTTCTGGACAACAGATTGTTTGCATTAAGGTGCATTAATGACAGAAGTTTACCACTGTCACTAGGTTATGAAAGATGCCAGACAGATTTTTTTTTTTTTTTTGTTGCATTGGATTTACCACTAAAACACACACACACACACACACACACACACACAAAGAACAGCATTTGCATTCATCTGCCACTGATGAAAAAGGTGTGAGCTGCTTTGCAAAGGCTGTTTATGAGAAATGCATTGCACTATACTAACCATAGACATGCAAAGATTACACAACATCAGTGGTTTACTTTTGTAACATAGAGCAGCTCACATTCACACCAGCAGTGAATTGTACCACAGTTCATACAAAACAAACTCCAGACCACCTCTTTAAGCTCAGAAGAAACTTCTCACACCAACTGAACTATGGTAACAAACGGACTCGGGTCTGCTCCAAAAGCTCTAGTGTGAAAGCACCCAAGAGACACCAACAGAGATTTGTTCCAGTTTACATCATTTTTATGGTTGGCCAGTTGATTTTTGATCTGCATACTGATTGCAAAATGTTTAAATGAAATAGGACAGCCATATGGTCTGTATTCTAAAACGGGCGAAGTATATAACCTGAGAAGAGTGATGAAAGAGAGAGAGGAGAGTGGGACGGCTACGAGAGGCTCATTGTTTATGAAAGAATGAGAAGTGCATTTATCCATAGTGTGTCTCTTTAAGTTGATTGACCTCACTAAAATGAAATCCCAGCAGTGGCTCCTAACAGAGACAACCTGCAGTGCTGCCAACCTGCTCTTCATCTCTGTAAGTATCTCCCAGGTGACTGGCCAATCACCAACAGACTGCAGGAACCGAACCTAATGATGCACTCAAACATCTACATGTACACAACAATCATAGTTAAAGACTATCTCTGTCCATCCAGTGTGTAGTGTAAGTCAGTGGAGTCAGTGTAATAGTGTGTGACCTCTCAGACTGCATGGTGCATGGGAAATTGACAGAGTGCTAAGTGTGGCACTCACTAGCTGGCCTGGTCTAATTAAGGAGGAACAGCATGCCACAGTCTGATGCTCCAAATGGCACCATATGTTTTCCCAGACTAACCGGCTGAATAAATGCCATTTAGCACACGGGATCTACAGCACCGAGTCTGATACACAGACTCTAAGTGTCTTATAAAAGCACCGAGACCCCCCTCAAGTCAGCCTCAGCTGCCTGCAATTTAAATCAGCCCTGATTACAATGCAATAGAAACACTCCTTCATGTACCAAATAACCATTTACAAACCTGCAGTATTTTAAGAAAAGAAAAAAGAAAAAGAGTAAAAGATACGTAAAGAAGAGAGAGGGAACAAGTAGCACAAAAAGAGAAAGAACCTGGCTGCTAAAGTGCTTCAGAAAAGTGGTTTGGTTAATCAGAAACGCCACCCTAGTCTCTTCGTAATATATATATATATATATATATATATATATATATATATATATATAATCATAGTTAAAGATATGTATATGTGTATATATATACATACATATATATATATATATATATATATATATATATATATATACACAATATAAAAATGAAAAAGATTTTTTTTGTGAAAGCATGAGAATAATAGAGTGAACCTTCCACTAAAATGTTTTTAAAAATCTTAAAATTATTTACATAAAAGATCTTTACATACAGTCCACAAGACCAAAAAATAGCTGAAATTATTAAGATAACCCCCTTCAAAAGTTTGGGAACCCTTGTTTCTTAATACTGTGTGAGGATGCCTGGATGATCTACAACTATTTTTTTTTTTTGTTTTATGATGACTGTTCATGAGTCCCTTGTTTGTTCTAAACAGTTAAACTGAGCACTGTTCTTCAGAAAAATTCCAGGTCCTGCAGATTCTTTAGTTTTCCAGCATCTTTTGCATATTTGAACCCTTTCCAGCAGTGACTATATGGTTTTGAGATCCATCTTTTCACACTGAGGACAATTGAGGGACTCAAACACAACTATTAAAAAAGGTTCAAACATTCAGTGATGCTACAGAAGAAAACACGGTGCATTAAGAGCCAGGGGGTGAAAACTTTTTGAATTTGAAGATTAAGGTAAATTGTACTTAATTTGTCTTCCAGGAAACGTGCAAGTATCTTCTGTTACTTCTGAAAGGCAGTACTAAATGGAAAAAAAATATTTCAAGAAAATAAGAAAAATTTGTGAACCTGTTTAAAAGTTTTCACCCCCCCGCTCTTAATGCATCGTGTTTCCTTCTGGAGCATCAGTGAGTGTTTGAACCTTTTTTAATAGTTGTGTTTGAGTCCCTCAGTTGTCCTCAGTGTGAAAAAAAAATCTCAAATCATACAGTCACTGCTGGAAAGGGTTCAAATATGCAAAAGATACAGAAGAATCTGCAGGACCTGAAGGATTTTTCTGAAGAACAATGCTCAGTTTTACTGTTCAGAACAATAAACAACCATCACAAAACAAAAAAATAGTCATAGATCATCCAGGTAACCTCACACAGTATTAAGAACCAAGGGTTCCCAAACTTTTGAAGGGGGTTATTTTAATAATTTCAGCTATTTTTTGGTCTTGTGGACTATATGTAAAAATATTTTATGTAAAATATCTTACTCAGGATAGTACTAAATAAAAAATAACATGCATTTTGTATGATCTCTCTTATTTTGTTAATATTAACATTTTCACAGATTCCGCGAGGGGTTCCCAAACTTTCGCATATGTGTCTATCACATGCCATGTGAGTACTGAACTAAGTTCACTTTCATGTCTTATTGGGCATAAACTGTTAAATACACACAAGTTTATGTTAAAACCACACATGAGTTACAAAAACAGTCAGCTATGTGTGTGAAGGTAAACAGCTGGGAAAGAAATTGCACGTTTATTGCTCCATGCTCATCTGTCCAGCCAAAGACAGTACAGTTGGCATGCTTTGCTCTAACTTTTGCCATGGTGTTAGAACTGGTACACCATTGTACAAACAAAAGTGACACAATGGCGACGCTGTGGGTGAAAACGTGCAGATTAAGGGGCGGTAATATTATAATAAATTCCCCTTTCTACATCACAGGATGAGCGAAATCTGAACAGCTAGTTCTTCTCACATGCTTGCAGAAAAAGGCTTACCAAAACAAAGGGTTGTTCTTTTTCACGTTTTCTGGGTTTTCAGATGCACCAGGACCCGATTATAGCACTTAAACATGGAAAAAGTCTGATTTTAATGATATGTTACCTTTAAGAAACTGGCATGCTATTGAAGAAAGAAAAAAAAATAAAGAAATGATCGAGTGACTGTGGCTCAGTCAGCACAACTGCTGATACAACAGAAACAGAAACAATGCCCACATCAAACTAGAGAGCTGCTGGGAAGGGCATAGCTTTGTTTCTGTTAAAATGATTCAGTGAAATGACTACAGCTGGAGCTAGCAATTAAAAGGCTGGAAACAAGCTGAAGTGCAGATATTTACTGACTACTACAAAGCACATACACACAAAAAAATAAAGACCCTCTGGCCAAATCTGTCCTCACTAAACCTTGACATTTTAATCAAGCTCCAGGAGTGCGTAATGAGGAACCGCTTAGACTTCATTATTAGATACTGCATGTTACTAATTAGAGCTACCACAGTCTTTTATTGCACAGCCTGCACACTACACTCATCAGAGACAGGTAGTGAACAGCACAGACATGAGAAGAGAAGTGTAGCCTACACTAAAACAATTACATTGGTGAAGTGTACATGCACTCAACTATTACGGAGAGTCAAAACAGCAGATAAGAAGCGCATTATATTCCACAGGAGTGTGCGTGCTGGTAAATGTTTTCATAATACAGTGCAACTGATATTTTTTAATGTTAAAATCCTTTATTCTACACAGTTTAATGCACAGAGACAACTACAAGGAAGCCATTTGTAGGCTGACATCCTGAAGAGTGTAGACTGCTGCCTACTGTACTGTAGTGTAAGTAAACAATTAATGTTTTTGCATATTCATTTTATGATGCTACCAGTGAAAAACTTGCATGTTTGTACAGGAAAGCAATCTAGGTTTTTCCGACTGTATTCGTCTAAAAGAAGAAAGTCATATCCAACTAGGATGGGTTGAGGATGAGTAAATAATGGGACTACCCCTTTAACGCTGTGAAGTCATGTTATTTATTTTTTGACAGTTAACAGTCTAGTTTCCTTAGCAAAACCAAATAAAATTCATCATTTTTCTTTTTAGAGTAAACGTCTCCAAAATAAACGAAGGAAGCGAGGCTAAAAACGTCCTCATAAAGCATCAATAAGGATGGAAGGAGTGTTTCAAATGCACTGAGCCTGATGTGTTTATTTATCAGATATCTTTTAGTGGACCCGCTAGTGCAGTTTAGAGCCTCATAAATGTCAGATAAGCCACCGGCCGCGGCCAGAGTGAGAGAGATGTGTGTGTTTCGATGGCCTCTCAGAGCTCGTGGGGTCGTTTAAACAGCAGCGAGCAGCAGGAATTCAGTTCCTGTGTGTCAAACGGCATTCTGAATAGTTGCACCTCGGGCGGAATACATCGCATTGTGATTTCATGAGCGAGAAAAAAAGGCAGCCCTCCGACAGAAAGGAGAGTGGAGGAAACAAAAATGACTCACAGCGGATATCTCAAAGCAACGAGAAAGAGAGAAGAAAGTTGAAAGTGAATCCTCCTCTTCCCACAGGCAGTTAAGTGGGTACCTTGAGGCTGAAGGCCCCCAGCAGTGGGTTGATAATGTGACCTCTGAGCTAGCAGACTCGCAGGCAGACCAGAGGCTGTGTAAACTAGCACTGGAGAGCCTCAGGATGGAGCCAAGCTGAAGAAATCAGGTACAGGACAGAAGCAGATGCAGAAAATGACACAAAACAGCAAGTACTTCTTACATGAGAGACATGATTATACAAGAGATTAAGAGTTTGAGTAGCTGGACACACAACCAACTTAAACTCGAAAGCCACTGAACTTATTAAATAAATATTAATGGTTATTTTCAACTTTTATTTTCAATGCATCTATGGCTACAGTTGAGGTCAAAAGTTTACATACACCTCGCAGAATCTGCAAAATGTTAATTATTTGAACAAAATAAGAGGGATAAAACAAAAAACGCATGTAATTTTTTATTTAGTACCTGCCTGAATAAGACATTTTTACATAAAAGGCGTTGACATATAGTCCACAAGAGAAAATAATAGTAAAATTTATAAAAATGACCCTGTTCAAAAGTTTACATACGCTTGATTTTTAATACTGTTGTTACCTAAATGATCCACAGCGGGGTTTTTTTTTTGTTTTTTTTTAGTGATAGTTGTTCATGAGTTCCTTGTTTGTCCTAAACAGTTAAACTGCCCGCTGTTCTTCAGACAACTGAGTGACTCATATGCAGCTCCAGAAAGAAAAATGATGCATTACGAGCCAGGGGTGTAAACTTTTGAACAGAATGAAGATGTGTATATTTTCTATTTTTTTATTTTGCCTAAATATCAAAGTGAGTGTTTGAACCTTCTGTAATGGTTGCATACGAGTCCCTCAGTTGTCCTCAGTGCAAAAATATGGATCTCAAAATCATACAGTCACTGTTGGAAAGGGTTCAAATACACAAATATGCTGAAAAACCAAAGAACCTGAAGGATTTTTCTGAAGAACAGCAGGCAGTTTAACTGTTCAGGACAAACAAGGGATTCATGAACATCTATCACATAAAAAAAAAAAAAAAACCAGTAAAAAAAACAGCTGTGAATCGTTCAGGTATTAAGAATCAAGCGTATGTAAACTTTTGAACGGGGTAATTTTTATAAATTCAGCTATTATTTTCTCTTGTGGACTATACGTACACATCTCTTATGTGAAATATCTTATTCAGGTCAGTGCTAAATAACAATAAAATTTTAATTTTGTATGATCCCTCTTATTTTGGTCAAACAATTAACATTTTGCAGATTCTGCGAGGTGTATGTAAACTTTTGACCTCAACTGTATCTATTAGCACAGTAAATCATTTTAACATTTTAATAGGGAAGTTTAACAAAGAAGACTACTACTTTTGGTACCTGCACTATGGCAGAAGAAAGGGATATAGATGTGATACAGTCATCCGTAAAATTGTTTAAATGCTGCAAACCCTACTGAAAGCAATTTAATTGTTACCAGAATCCAGAAAACAAAGTCTCCCCTCAAAGGGATGATTAGGGAAAATTTATACCATAAGTAACAAACAGTTTTCTACTGAAAAACTCATATAAGTGGCAGTTTTCATCTTGGTGAAGGGTGTTTCTTCAGCTATGGTCACTTTCATGTCCCAGGTGTTGATTTTTATTAAAACTGACTCGTTTCAGTCAAATTCTTCTAGAAATTGTACCTTTTTTTTTTTTTTTTTTTTTTTTTTTTTTTACGTTTTGGGTGTTTTTATGTAAAACATTTATTGTTTTACCCTTGTCCCAGATCCAGACTGTTAATTTTAAAATATAAAAACACTGTGAAAATATAAATATTTCAATCCTAAAGTGTTAATTAACATAAAACAAAAAATGTACATTTTTGAACATTTTCAAATTCTTTGCAAGAAGTGTAACATCTGTCTTGTCAAAACTTTCAGGAAAGAAAAAAAAAAAAAAAACTCTTCAGTTTGCTTTACAAGTGTCCATAGTAGAAAAAAAGGTAAACATTTCTTTAGTTTTAACAACTGAGGGATGGGTCGAAAAGTTCTGTGGTAATTGAGTTGAAAATAACTATTCCTGAAGTTCACACTCAGCTCTTTCCTTCAAACATACCCAAAAGCTTTAGTCAAACACACTCAAGCTAATGCACTATTATAAGCTTGCTTTGATTTAATCGCCTATTGTCAGCCTCATTCCTATATCCAGGCCATCCGATGTATCTCACTTAATTTGAAATCTCTTTGTAAAGCACTTGGCTGTGGATTAGCTCTCTGTTTTTATTTCAAAGTCCTGTATAAGCTGTGCTCCCTCACGGGCCGGCTCCTTTCATCCTCAGAAAAGTTCACACACAATTCGCTTCGAGTAAAACATGGACAAACACCTCAGAGAAAGCAGCGAGAGCTGTGCTAGTACACTAATTACAAAAAATATCTGCACTAATCCCACCCTGATAAAACACTCATTACCAAGCAAAGACACTTATCAACGGCGGATTGATGACCCATTTCCGAAAGTGGCTTTATAGGAGGCAGAGGAAAGGCAGTGTATCACTCTATCCTACATCTGTACCAGAGCTTTTCATTTGTCTAAGAGCGACGGATGTAGAGAGGTAATTAACAGCTGCTGGACTGGGCTAATAGAATTCTCTGGAAACTGTAAGTTGGTGGTGAGGGAGAGGGAGATGGCAGCCCATGTCTGTATTAATTACAATGCTTCAGGACAGACTAAAGCTGCGAAAATCCTTTTAAGGACGTCAGAAAGGTGAACTTCTTTTTACCTGTCAAACACAAATGCACACACACACAAAATACTAGTAACGAGTTAATGGTGCACTTAATTTTTTTTTTTTTTTTTTTTTTTTTACATAATGAAATGAATAGCACATTTGACATAAAGGTCTTTTCAGGAACTGCCCCAATGTTGACACTTTCAGTTGTGGAATAAATTATGGGTGACAAATATACGGTTGAGGTCAAAAGTTTACATACACCCTGCAGAATCTGCAAAATGTTAATTATTTTACCAAAATAAGAGGGATCATACAAAACGCATGTTATTTTTTACTTATACTTAATTTAATACTGTGTTGTTACCTGAATGATCCACAGCTGTTTTTTTTTTTTTTTTTTTCACAAGTCACTTGTTTGTCCTGAACAGTTAAACTGCCCACTGTTCTGCAAAAAAATCTGAGGAAAACTGAGGGACGCATATGCAACTATTACAGAAGGCTCAAACGCTCACTGATGCTCCAGAAGGAAACACAATGCATTAAGAGCTGGGGGTGAAAACTTTTGGAATTTGAAGATAAGGGTAAATTTAACTTATTTTGTCTTCTGGTAAACATGTAAATATCTTCTGTAGCTTTTGAAGGACAGTACTAAGAATAATATTATGATATTTAAAATGTAATATTTAAAAATGTACACATCTTCATTCTGTTCAAAAGTTTACACCCCTGGCTCTTAATGCATCGTTTTTCCTTCTGGAGCATCAGTGAGTGTTTAAACCTTCTGTAATAGTTGCATATGAGTCTCTCAGTGTTAAAAGATGGATCTCAAAATCATACAGTCATTGTTGGAAATGGTTCCAATACACAAAACTGCGTATGTACATTTTTGAACAGTCATTTTTATACATTCAACTATTATTTTCTCTTGTGGACTACAGGTCCTTTTCAAAAAATTAGCATATTGTGATAAAGTTCATTATTTTCTGTAATGTACTGATAAACATTAGACTTTCATATATTTTAGATTCATTACACACAACTGAAGTAGTTTCAAGCCTTTTATTGTTTTAATATTGATGATTTTGGCATACAGCTCATGAAAACCCAAAATTCCTATCTCAAAAAATTAGCATATTTCATCCGACCAATAAAAGAAAAGTGTTTTTAATACAAAAAAGTGTCAACCTTCAAATAATTATGTTCAGTTATGCACTCAATACTTGGTCGGGAATCCTTTTGCAGAAATGACTGCTTCAATGCGGCGTGGCATGGAGGCAATCAGCCTGTGGCACTGCTGAGGTGTTATGGAGGCCCAGGATGCTTCGATAGCGGCCTTAAGCTCATCCAGAGTGTTGGGTCTTGCGTCTCTCAACTTTCTCTTCACAATATCCCACAGATTCTCTATGGGGTTCAGGTCAGGAGAGTTGGCAGGCCAATTGAGCACAGTAATACCATGGTCAGTAAACCATTTACCAGTGGTTTTGGCACTGTGAGCAGGTGCCAGGTCGTGCTGAAAAATGAAATCTTCATCTCCATAAAGCTTTTCAGCAGATGGAAGCATGAAGTGCTCCAAAATCTCCTGATAGCTAGCTGCATTGACCGCAGCTGACATGGCACCCCAGACCATCACTGACTGTGGGTACTTGACACTGGACTTCAGGCATTTTGGCATTTCCCTCTCCCCAGTCTTCCTCCAGACTCTGGCACCTTGATTTCCGAATGACATGCAAAATTTGCTTTCATCCGAAAAAAGTACTTTGGACCACTGAGCAACAGTCCAGTGCTGCTTCTCTGTAGCCCAGGTCAGGCGCTTCTGCCGCTGTTTCTGGTTCAAAAGTGGCTTGACCTGGGGAATGCGGCACCTGTAGCCCATTTCCTGCACACGCCTGTACACGGTGGCTCTGGATGTTTCTACTCCAGACTCAGTCCACTGCTTCCGCAGGTCCCCCAAGGTCTGGAATCGGTCCTTCTCCACAATCTTCCTCAGGGTCCGGTCACCTCTTCTCGTTGTGCTGCGTTTTCTGCCACACTTTTTCCTTCCCACAGACTTCCCACTGAGGTGCCTTGATACAGCACTCTGGGAACAGCCTATTCGTTCAGAAATTTCTTTCTGTGTCTTACCCTCTTGCTTGAGGGTGTCAATGATGGCCTTCTGGACAGCAGTCAGGTCGGCAGTCTTACCCATGATTGCGGTTTTGAGTAATGAACCAGGCTGGGAGTTTTTAAAAGCCTCAGGAATCTTTTGCAGGTGTTTAGAGTTAATTAGTTGATTCAGATGATTAGGTTAATAGCTCGTTTAGAGAACCTTTTCATGATATGCTAATTTTTTGAGATAGGAATTTTGGGTTTTCATGAGCTGTATGCCAAAATCATCAATATTAAAACAATAAAAGGCTTGAAACTACTTCAGTTGCGTGTAATGAATCTAAAATATATGAAAGTCTAATGTTTATCAGTACATTACAGAAAATAATGAACTTTATCACAATATGCTAATTTTTTGAAAAGGACCTGTATATGTAAACATCTTTTATGTGAAATATCTTATTCAGGTCAGTACTACATAAAAAATAACATGCATTTTGTATGATCCCTCTTATTTTGGTAAAATAATTAACATTTTGCAGATTCTGCAAGGTATATGTAAATTTATGACCTCAACTGTATCTGTAAATATAGGGCATGTCGACAATAGTGGCAATAACATTTTGTATCCACACTGATCCCATTGGTTATTTAGATCCCTTTTTTGGCTTTTCTTTTTGTAAGAAATTAAATTGAGCTTAAATAAACTTTTCACAAACCACATTTTCACATTCTTTGCATAATTTGAAACATCTATAAAAGTAGTCACATTCGACTGAAAATAAGGGGTCTATATGTTAAATATAGTTGAAATGTTGATGAATCTTAAAAATAAAAAAATAAAAATAAATAAATGAATACATGAAACTTTCCAGGTATTTTTCCATTATTTTAAGGATAATTAATACTAATTCTTCTTTTTTTTTTTTTTTTTTTTTACTGTATAATAAAAGTGGGGTTGATTTTTTATTAAAACTACTTTTGATTAATTTAAACGTGTTCTTTTTTGTTTTGAAAAAAAAAAAAAATATATATATATATATATATACACACACACACACACATATACATATATACATACATATATTTAATATATACAATATTAAAATGTAAAAACAAGATTCTACGTTAGATGTAATTTATAAAGTTTATTATAATTAAGATTTTCTTTTCATTATGTCATAATTAAACGTCAAGGGTCCTAACAGTAAAATTAATTTTCCTTACACTAAATATTTTTTTCCTTTTGATTTTTAGTAGTTAATCGTGACCTGTACTTGGATTCATCCAGAAAGAAAAAAAATGACACAGTGCACCTTTAAACACATCACAAGCAATTGCTTTGATAGATAGCGCATAGTAACATTTGGTAATTCGGCCACACACAGACAGCAGCTGATGGCAGTAGGTAAGGTTGAAAGGTCTGCTCCACCTGCCTGCTGTATCCCTGTCTAAGTTTGGTAATGAACACAGACAGCTTGGGGACAGTATGTGTTGAGAGTGTGAGTGTGTGTTTAGGGGTCTGACAGGTCCGCTCTGATGTCCCTCTCTCTCTCTGACAGGGCTGACCCGCAGTAATTTCTCCTCTGACAGCAGCAGCTGTAGCCGTAACACATAGACAGATGAAATTTTCATAACTATCTCCTCACAGTCACATCTTCACCTTCAGGATCATTTATAACCCGCCACTCGCCTGCCAGACACAATATGCTTGCCATGAAGCGGACTGCTCCAGCGGTGTTGGAAATAATTAACAGTGCAAGGGCAAAAGGAGTGAGTGTGTGTGTCTGTGGAGAGGGAGATTAAGGAGAGCTAACACTATCATTAACGTACATGTCACTTCAGCACAGTCAAGGATATGAAGAACTAATTACACACACACACACATACACACACACACACACACACACAGTGAAAAGAGCCCCACCGCCTCTTGCATCTTTTGGCCCCCAAAAAGAACGAGGCAGAGAGCTAGTGTTTGGAAGAAAAAGAGAAATGGTATTATAGGAACACATTGACGTTCACGTAAGCTAATGGCTCTACTACCCACAGTGCCATGACTCAGATTACAGCGTCATAAGTGAGAGATTCATATTCTCTAACGTGAGCACATCTGTAGAACAGTCACATGACCCTTACACTGGGGAAGTTGTCAGATTCAATCACCTCCTTCTGCCTTGGCTTGATCTTAAAGGGATACTTTACTCAGAAACGAAAATTATGTTGTCATTTACTCATCAAAGACTGACGTCAGAAGGCAGTCAAGCTTTAAAATCTGTCTAAAAGCATATTAAAAATCATCCTTATATTGTGCACACTTTATTCCAAGTCTAACAAAGCCAGAGCATAGCTTTGTGTGAAGAACGACTCTCCAATCTCAATTACGTTTGCATATTTTCAAATACAGTACACAAATCTGAATATGGACATTTTCGCACGAAAACGTCTGTTAACTATTTAAAGGTGCACTAAGCAATTTTTGAAAAATGCCTTTGACCGCAGTGTCAGACCGGGTCCCAAAACACACTTGTAGCCAATCAGCAGTAAGGGGCGGGACTAGTAGTGATAGAGAGAAGAGAGTACTCAGTTTGCATGCACAGGACAGATATTAGCAGATCGACTATAAATAGAGAGAATTGGAAGATAAAAAAAGAGGAAAATATCAGAGGAACAAAACAAGGGTTACGATCAGGCAAAAGGTACGACCCGCGTAAATATCGGAGCAGCTTTCCAGCGGTGGAGAGACCTCAGGGAGTGGGAAGGGTTCGAATCGGACGCAGAGGTTGCGTTGTATCTTTTTGATAGGTCAGTATTGTTGTAACGTTATACTAGGGTTGTGTATACGTACGTGTGGGGCGGAAATATCAAAATAGGGGCGAGGTTGGGCTATGGGCATGTTTGTTTTGGGGCGTTCAAATATCGCCATCGTTTGGCAAAAATCACTTAGTGAACCTTTAAGAGCTACTGCAAAGCAGTACAATACAGCTCAATTTATAAAAAAAAAAAAAAAAAAATATTACATGTTTTAATGTTTTTGATGTTAATGTTAATGTTTGTCAAGGCAGCATTTATTTGATCAAAAACAGTAAAACGGTAATATTTTTGAAATATTACAATTTTTACGATTCAAATTTTTCATGTTTTAAAATGAAATCTATTCTTGTACAAGCAAAGCTGAATTTTCAGCAGTCTTCAGTGATCCTTCTAAAATAATTTTAAGATGCTGATTTGGTTTTCAAGAAACATTTCTTGTTATTATCAATACTCATATAATTGCTCAACTCAGTCGTGCCACTCAGTATTTTTGTGGAAAACATGATACATGTTTTTTTTTCAGGATTATTTAATGAATAGAAAGTTAAGGGAACAGCATTTAATTTGAAAAAGAAATCTTTTGTAGAACTGTAAATGCATCCTTGCTGAATATATTAATTTCTTTAAAAAAAGCGATCAGTACGACTTGTAATGTTTTTAAAGAAGTCTCTTACGCTCATCAAGGCTGCATTTATTTGATAAAAAATACAGAAAAAAAAGTAATACTGCAAAATGTTGTTACAATATAAAATAATGGTTACTATTTTAATATACTTTAAAATATAATTTATTCCTGTGAAGCAAAGCTGAATTTTCATCATTACCAGTCTTAAGAGTAGGGCTGTCAAACGATTAATCGCGATTAATCGCATACAAAATAAAAGTTTTTTAAGAGAAATATGTTATTTATGTACAAAATATTTTTATTTATACATAATATAAATTCTATAAAAAATATAATAAATACATATACTTATAAATATTTCTTAAATATATACATTAATGTGCTTGTATTTATATATACATAATAATTACACACAGTACACACACATATATTAGGCAAACTCAAACTTTTATTTTGTATGCGATTAATCGCGGTTAATCGTTTGACAGCCCTACTTAAGAGACACATGATTCTTCAGAAATCATTATAATATACAGATTTATTATTAGAATAATCTGGATTCTTTGATAAATAAAAAAGCTTTTTCTAAAAATATAAGTATTTGCTATCACTTTTTTTTTTTCAATTTAACACATCCTCGCTGAATAAAAGTATTAATTTCTTTCAAAAAAAAAAAAGAAAGAATAAAAATTTACTGACCCAAATTTTTGAACGGTACCGTTTATTGTTAGAAAAGATTGTTCTATTTTAAATAAACGCTGTTCTTGAAAAAAAACCTGAAAAAAAGTATCACAGAAAAATATTAAGCAGCACTGCTGTTTCCAACATTGATAATTAATCAGAATATTAGAATGATTTCTGAATGATCATGTGACACTGAAGACTGGAGTAATGATGCTGAAAATTCAGCTTTGATCACAGGAATAAATTACATTTTAATGTATATTAAAATAGAAAAATGTTATTTTTACAACGTAATAATATTTCATATCATTACATTTTTTTAAATAGCCTTGATGAGCATAAGAAACTTCTTCAAAAACATTAAAAATCGTACTGATCCCAAACTACAATATATATTTTATAACAATAAAGACTACAAATGCTAGTGTACAAGCAAACAGCTATGTTCAGTTTACGGGAAAAAAACAAAAAAAAAAAAAAAAAAAAAAAAAAAAACAACAATTTTATTTATTTTTGGGTGAACTCTCTGACCTTTAGGCCAAACCGATAAAAGTGCTAATATCCTTTGTTTTAAAAGTAAAGACCACCATTATAAACAGTTTTAAACTCAAGTGTAAAAATCAGCTGAGCTAGGGAAAAGTTTCACAGTTGCTATGCAGAGTGACTGCATCCGTTTCAGTGTGTTAAAGTGTTTCAGTAGCCATTAAGAGCTCCACATTCTAGCTCACTTCCATCCTCAGTTCTTGGCTTTTCCTCCGATGCAGTAATGTTTCGCCACACTGGTTAGCCTCACGCGTTTCTCAGTCTCTCTTTCCATATAAAATCAACGCTTAATAGCAGAGTGTGCAACTGTTTGCAGGGGCCCCGAATTTCTGCGGTGCTCGTAATTGCATCAAGCACGGCAAAGCCTTTACCATCGCTGCAAAAAGCATAATTATGCGATGCTGTTTTTATTAAGCCAAGCGAGCAATTAAAACGAAAAGCAATTTCTCTTTTTTAATGGCATTCTCCCCTCTCATTTGGACGCATCCGAGAAACGTTAGTTTTACACGGGGAGGCAACTTGCTGAATCATGTCCTCTTATAAACTGTTGTTTAGAGTTTGGTCACATAATGAAGCCTTCCATGTCCCGAAAAACAGGCCTCATCCGCCCAGCTATTAGGATCCCACATGTGTTCACCAGTACGCATGTGTACATTTGGGTGTAATTCCTTGTACTTGTTTGCGTTCGCTCGCCGCAAACATACGAGCGCAGAAACAAATAGGACTTACTTTGCCTCTCCACAAACAAATATAATAAAAACGACATTCCAGCGTGTACTGGCGCCCCCCCAAATCCAAGCGGTTCGCCGAGTGGGTCGCTGCATGTACTCTCAAATCCTGACGACCGCAGCCGTACCAGAGCGGGCGCACGAAGGGGACGGCAGCCGTGGCGGCTATGTCACGCATAGCTTTATGATTGCTAAACAGTGGTTTAGGCGTATCTGAGTAATTTACGATCAAACTCTGAGACGCTCGCTCTACTAGTAATCACACATCGCACGCACGTCGCGAGGGAGGGACCACACATGTTTGTTTCGATAAAGACAGACAAATTAGATGACAGCTTTTAAGCCCAACCATCACTTTCACACTAATTACAGCCCTGTCGATGATGAAAGAAACACACCCAGACGCACACAAATAAATTTGTTACCTCTCCGAGCGCTGTGCAGTGAGCAAACACAACAGCTGGAGAATGTATAGATATACGTGTGCGTGTGTGTTTACGGAGAGCAAGTCCAGGTGTTTGCCCGCGAGCACTGGAGCCTTTGGTGAAACACATAAGAAGCTCTAGCCAGCGATCCTAAAACACCCTTCACAGGCCTGAAGAAAAACACACTGCACCATCGGGTGTGTACCTGTGTTGTTACGGCTTTTTCATTGCTGGCAGACGAACTCACACACAAGGTGGTTCAGGTTAATTAAACCGATGAGTTAGCGAGAGAATCAAACCCTCAAGCCGAGGGGTGTGTGTGTGTGTGTGTGCATGATATCTCCATCCTTACGAAGTGTAAAGGTCTCCCCAGCATCAGAGCTGTCATGTGCAGGGTGAGCCTGTCCGTTCTCATTGAAGATAGACGTTAACGGTCTTTTTCTCTCTACTCGGGGACAGCGGCTCTATTGTCTGTCCTCTGTCAGACCCTGGTGGGAGGGACACAGTCACTGCTGGGACAAAAGATACGCCGCAGGATTGACAGCTATGGAGACACCCGGTTCCTCATGAGACGACAACCGGTGGAGTGAATTTGTGTGCCAATGAAAGTGAGACTGAGGGATAAAGACAGAGGGAAAAGCAACTGTGTTAATATGCAATATGTGGTACATTCAGGTCTTGGGAATGGTACTTTTAAGTATAGCTTTTGTGTTGGTCCTAAAAAAAAAAAAAAAAAAAAAAAACACAGACTGTGTGAATTTACGGGAATTAATATATTGGTTTTTGTTAGTTACTTCTGCATTACAGCTCTCTGCTCGCTTTACATTTTTAATATTGTAATGCTAATAATGTGTCGTGCCATGTTGTGTTGGCATGCATAATTCGATCCCCTACCTTTCGAATATTATCATCTTTCCTAAATGCTAATGGGATAATTTTCTAGATCTCATAATCGGTTATTGCTATCACTGTTTTTAGCTTTGCAACACTTATTGTTAACTAAAAGCAAAATTACAATGATTAAAATTGTTTCCAGCAACTGAAATAAAGGTAAAATAACATTAAAAAAAAATATATATATATATAAGCAAAAATAAAGCCTAGCAAAAGTAAAAAATTAAAATTAAAAAAAAAAAATTAAAAGCAAAATTAAAGTTAAAACTGAATTTAGGTTAACATAAAGCTGAAATGATATAAAATATAAGTATTAGATGAAAACTTAAAAAACAAAAAATAAAATAAAAATTTGACTAACCAGTTAAAGTAAAAATAAAAAGTAATAATAATAATAAATATGAAAATTGAAACAAAAATAAAGCTTAGCAAAATTAAACACACATATTTTCTGTTTACAAAAATAATAAAAGCAAAATTAAAACTATTAAAAAAAGTTTCCAGTAACTGAAATAATGCCAAAATAATATTACATATAAATATTATATGGAGGGAAGAAAAAAAACTATCTAAAAATTTGAAATGTTGCCTTTGAAAGAAACCAATTAAAATAAATAAATAAATAAATACATACATACATACATACATAAAATTGAAACCAAAATAACGCTTGGCAAAATTAAACAGACATACTTTCTATTTAAAAAAATACATATTAAAAGCAAAAACTATTCAAAATTGTTTCCAGGAACTGAAACTATGCAAAAATAATATAAAATATAAATATTAGATGAAAAAAAAAAAGGAAACAAAAATAAAGCTTAGCAAAATTAAACAGAAATATTTTGTTTAAAAAAAAAAAAAAAAAGAAGAATATATATATATATATACACAAGCTAAATTAAAACTATTAAAATGGTTTCCATTAACTGAAATAAAGCTAAAATATTATATAATATAAAATATAAATATAAAAAACAAAACATATTTTATATATATATATACATATATATATATAAAATTTTTAAAATTGTTTAAAAATGTAAAAAAATGTTTCCAATAACTGAAATAAAGCTAAAATAATATAAAATATAAATATTAGATGAAAACCGATTTTAAAAAATGATATTATAGTACTAATGTGAATAACTTCAGATTGAGTCTGATTATTCAAAGCACGTTACTCGTAAAGCATTAACACTGACCTCGTTTGTGTTGCCAAAACATAGGTGAGTTAGCAATCATGTTTGCCTATGTGTGTAATGTTTAGTGTTTGATGTTCTAGTCTGTGAAGAAACTTCTGCTTGCCCTCTGAACTCCATGACCTTTCAGTGTGTGTGTGAGTGTGTGATGACAGCCTGTGGCATTTCTGTTCAGAAGGTTTCCACCCAGGTGAAGTACGAGAGGTCACAACACACTCAACACATTGAGACACTCACTAAAATACAGACATTCAGAGCCTGAGGTCAGAGGTCACACACTGAGGGTGAATGATGAGGGCAGCTGCGGCCTCCAGGATGCAACACTCACATGCTCAAATGCAAACAAACGTTTGCCACAACGTACGCATTGTACTTATGAATGATTAACTCAATTCAAATATTTCATTAACACTATAATAAAGTTCCAGAAGTGAACACCAGTTGATGCGTATGTTATCATTTTACAGCGTTTTTTAATTTCTACAAATACCACAATTCAGATGTTTACGGTCGGTAAATGATAGTAAAAACATGTATAACGCTACTAAAAATGTGTTACTTTGAACTTTTCATCAAATATGTTTACAAATGAACATTCTCCTAGATTAATAAATGCTGTAAAAAATATATAGTTATGTATTATGATATGGGGACTGCGTTGTTTTGACCCAGTGGTTAAAATGAAAAAAAAACAAATTAAACAGAAATATTCTTAAACTGATTATGACAAAATCACATAAATTACTAAATCTTAAAAAAAAAATTAAAATGTAAAAAAAAAGCTTAGCAAAATTAAACAGATATATTTTCTGTTTATATATATATATATATATATATATATAAAATTGTTTACAATAACTGAAATGAAGCTAAAATAATATACAATATAAAATATAAATATTAGATGTAAACATAAAAAAAAATAAAAAATACACGTTGAACCCAAAATAGGTTGGACATTAACATTTATCAATATGTTTAATAAATGAACATGTATTAATAAGTTGAATAAATAATAATTAAATAATAAACTTTTTTTTAATTGCTTATTAATAAAAGTTCGTATTTTGATTATTGCTGATGCCTCGAGTAATTATGTGCCTGATTTTAATTTACAACCTATTGGGTTTATTTTAATAAAAGCAAAATTAAAACTATTAAAAATTGTTTCCAATAACTGAAATAAAGTTAAAATAATATATAATGTAAAATATAAATATTAGATGAAAACATTACGACAAAATCGCATAAATTACTAAATTTAAAAAAATAAATAAATAAATAAATTGAAAAAGAAATAAAGCTTAGCAAAATTAAACAGACATATTTTATGTTTAAAAAAATATTAAAGGCAAAATGAAAACTCTTAAATATGTTTCCAATAACTGAAATAAAGCTAAAATAAAATAATATAAAATAGAAATATTAGATGAAAATAGGTTGGAAATTAACATTTATTAATATGTTCAGTAAACAAACATTGAATAAATAATAAATTAAATAATAAACTTTTTTTGATTATTAATAAAAGTTCATGTTTTGATTATTGCCTGATTTTTAATTTACAACCTATTGGGTTTATTTTAATAAAAGCAAAATTAAAACTATTAAAAATTGCTTCTAATAACTGAAATAAAGTTAAAATAATATATAATATTAAAAAAAAAATTAGATTAAAAAAATGATGACAAAATCACATTAATTATTAAATTTAAAAAATAATAATTAATTAGTTAAAAATGAAATGAAGCTTAGCAAAATTAAAGATACATATTTTCTGTTTAAAAAATATTAAAAGCAAAATGAAAACTTTTAAATATGTTAACTGAAATAAAGCTAAATAATATAATATAAAATAGAAATATTAGATGAAAACTCAAAATAGGTTGGAAATGACCATTTACTAATATATTCAATAAATGAACATTTATTAATACGTTGAATAAATAATAATTAAATAATAAACATTTTTTGCTTATTAATAAAAGTTGATCTTTTGATTATGGCTGATGCCTCAAGTAATTATGTGCCTGATTTTTAATTTACAACCTATTGGGTTCATTTTAAGCCAGCCATATAGTCATTTTTTAACAATAGTTGAGTTAAATAAAACTACCCAAACAGTTTGGTTAAACATCACCCAGCGCATTTTTTAAAGTGTACCAATATTTTTAGAGACATTTTAAAAATAACAAGGAAATAGAGAGCAGATTAACTGAATCTTTAGGAGTTCATAAATCTTTTCCCATTAAATAAAACGATTAATTTCATTTAACTTAAGCTTTT
The DNA here is from genome assembly GCF_022985175.1 of Labeo rohita. NCBI lineage: Eukaryota > Metazoa > Chordata > Actinopteri > Cypriniformes > Cyprinidae > Labeo > Labeo rohita. The sequence continues at coordinate 27,448,753 of NC_066875.1, read as the reverse complement.
AATAGAGCCCTTCATCCAAGTACATGATCTCCTGCTCTTTTCATCTATGAAAAACTGGTTTTGGATGACCTACATGCTTTAGTAAATTATGCCCTAAATCTGCCCTGTCCACTTAAACTTATCGCTTTTTGTAATTGAGTGATAATGCAAGAAAACCAAGAACAGAATAAGCAAAAGCGCGTGATGAAAGAAAAAGAGGGCAAATATAGCAGAAAGAGAGAGAGAGAGAGACTGAAAGAGAGGGGGGTGGAGACAGATGGGCATTTTCAGAGATCATTTATCAAACTCAGGCCCGTTCACTCCCCTCCCCTCTCCTAAACCCCCATGTAATTCAGTAATCATTTTCATTATCATATAATGACCTTACAAAGCCTACAGCAGTTAGCACGGTCACTACAAACCACACAGCTGTTCCCGGCACTGCCCCCTTCATCACCTCCCAAACGCGCAATCTGCCCACCGCAGGAATGGACTGTGACCCCTGCGGAGGTCAACGGAGGGATGTAGATGTGACAGGAGTTGTACGATCTACCTGAGCAAGGTCGCTTCTATCGGAGCGTGTGTTCACATGTGTACTTTTTACGTAAACTCGCACTGCAGCGCGTCTGTGCGGGCATAAAGGGTGTGAGATCAATGGTTTTGACCCACAACACTGCAGCTTGCATATGGATGAAACAAAACCACAAGGTCGACCCCCTTTCGTCTGCCAATGCAAATGAATCTCTGAGAGGTCTTCCTTCTGTAAGTGTTTGATTTTGACCTGTGGAAGATTCAACACATTCTTAAGAGCAAATCATTCCAGAATATTCCAAAAGCACAGATGGATATGCATATATGGTCCCCTTTACATGCACTGCACTTACGCATTCATTATAAAAGAGATCAACCAGGAGGCCTCAGCAAACCTCTAAGGGGGCCTCAGAAAATCTTCAAATCATTTAAAAATAAAATAAAATAAAATAAAATAAAATAAAATAAAATAAAATAAAATAAAATAAAATAAAATAGTGTTTAATTTTGAATTGTGGTCACTTTTAAAAACAAAAAGTTTCTAGTGTAAAATAAAATACAATACAATAAAATAATATAGTGTTTCATTTTGAATTGTGACTAATAAAACAAAACAAAATAAAATAATAAAATAAATTAAAATAAAATAGTGTTTCATTTTGAATTGTGGCAAATAAAATAAAATAATACAAAATACAAAAATAAAATAAAATCGTGGTCAATTTTAAAACCAAAAATTAATTGTGGTTTACTACCGTGGTTAATATATTAACGCCCCCAGTTTCTATTGTAAAATAAAATAAAATAAAATAAAATAAAATAAAATAAAATAAAATAAAATAAAATAAAATAAAATAAAATAAAATAAAATAAAATAAAATAAAATAAATTGTTTCATTTTGAATTGTGGCAAATAAAATAGAATAAAAAAAAAATAATAATAATAAATAAATAATAAAACAAAGCAAAACAAAACAAAACAAAATAAAATAAAATAAATAGTTTCATTTTCAATTGTGGCAAATAAAATAAAATAATACAAAATACATTAAAATAAAATAATATAGTGTTTCGTTTTGAATTATGGCTAATAAAACAAAATAAAATAAAACAAAATAAAAATAAAATAAAATAAAATAAAATAAAATAAAATAAAATAAAATAAAATAAAATAAAATAAAATAGTGTATTATTTTGAATTGTGGCAAATAAAATAAGATAAAATAAAATACTGTTTAATTTTGAATTGTGGTCAATTTTGAAAACAAACACTCCCAGTTTCTAGTGTCAAATAAAATAAAATAAAATAAAATAAAATAAAATAAAATAAAATAAAATAAAATAAAATAAAATAAAATAAAATAAAATAAAATAAAATAAAATAAAATAAAATAAAAGTGTTTAATTTTGAATTGTGGCAAATAAAATAAAAAATGAAATAAAAAATGAAATGAAATGAAATGAAATGAAATGAAATTAAATGAAATTAAATTAAATTAAATTAAATTAAATTAAATTAAATTAAATTAAATTAAATACTGTTTAATTTTGAATTGTGGTCAATTTTAAAACCAAAAATTAATCATGGTTTACTACCATGGTTACTATATTAACACTTCCAGTTTCTGGTGTCATAATTACAGAAGAAACACCAAAAAATAAAAAATAAATTGTTGGGGAATGGGAACTTTAAGACAAAAAGCTTAAGACAAAGATATAGATCCAAACACATGTACCTGCATTTCAGGTAAATAATTCAAATGATATTATTTGTTAATTCGGGTGACCGCAGTATCTGTCCTGTTTGTCATTTTCATATCGCAAGAGCAAAATAAAAAGTAAACACCCAAAATGTGCAAACGTCTTTTTAACGAGTCCATCTGGAGGTGACCTGCATGAGTGCATTAGGTAAGCTAATAAGCCTGAGTACCCATAAGTCAACAGGAGCAGCCTACAGTCACATTTAGCATCTCTGTCCCTGAGGGTAACTTCAGATAGCTGAAAGCAGGTCCAGAGGCCCCACAGTCTGCAACACTCCAACTACTGTTTAAGAAAGCAAATGTCTGTAAGACAATAAAAGCCTTAATCAATCAGCCCGCTGTGCTTATGTTTATGAGCCTGTAGCGCCAACCATCCATCACCCGGTTTTTACCACTCAAAACACAGACACAGAGACAAAAGAAAGGCATAATGTGAGGAGCGGGCCTGCTGCATACTAAATTAATAAAACAATCGCAGCCTTTCACGGCAAAATAAGCGACATGATTTAGCACGCTGCTCTAAGAAGTTTCTTTTCAAGAAGAGTGGTCAGAAATGGATGTTTGTGTTCGGCACTGTGAGTCATGATAGTTGTTATAACGGTCTGTCACGATAATGGTATTAATACATCACCGCGTTCAGGTGAGCGGAGCGCGGTGTACCGCGTTCACTTTATCAGCTCGCGTCGAAGGAGATATTATCAGCTATGAGTTCATTTTTGTCTTAACAGCGTGTCTTAACCTTAGCCTGAGCTATCTGCCTCCCCTCCCTAAATGCGATTTGTTGACAGCTACTTTACAGACCTGTGCCTGATGTTTCGAAGAGTGACGTTATCTCGCTCTGGAAGGGGGGCAGGAAGTGATAGTGGAAAGGGATGAGTTCAAACACATTGCAATGTGTGCACACAGAGGAGTGAAGGTAGCTTTATCTAATCACGGTGCTCCGTCTGATGAAATAAACTTCCGTGGCTGTGACCGAGTGTGCAAATGTGCTGTACAGGTTAGTGTGTGTGTGTGTGTGTGTGTGTGTGTGTGTATGTGTGCGTGTGTAACCACTCAGTTTCTTCAGCAGTGAAATGAAACTTAAAATACAATTTACAAATTGTTCTCTGAAATATTTCCCCACATTTGATTTTTTTTTTTTAATACAAAAAAAGCTGCTGTAATTATAGCAACAACTTGTAAATGTACACTACTGTTCAAAAATTTGGGATACGTAAAATTTTTATTTTATTATATTTTTTTTCCTCTTGCATTTATTTGATTAATAATAATAACAATAAAATGTGAAATGTTAAAAAATATATATTGTGAAATATTACAATTTCAAAGAGATGTTTTCTGTTTTACTATATATTAAGATTATCAAATTATTCCTGTGATGACAAAGATGAATATTCACCAGCCATTATTCATGTGTGGCCCATGATCCTTCAGAAATCACTTTAACATGCTTTTTTTAATTAAAATTTCGAGGAAAAAAAATGTTCAAGAAACACCCCTTCATATTATTTCAAAAATAAGTAAATAAATACATCTTACTGACCCCAAACTAATTAATAGTTGTGTTATTCGTGTTATTTATGCATGTAGTAAATGCATTTTTTATCATAGTAAATACAACATTGGCCTATGGAAGCCGATTTCCGCCACTGAATAAAAAAAATAATAAAAAAAGGTGATTGTGACAACTCTTTTGTTACGACTTCTTTTCTTGCAATTATGAGTTTACATCTCGTAATTATGACTTTTCTCTCAGAAGTGTGTGATACTACGACAGCGTTTTAGTGCCATGTTAAATAATAAAAAAAAATCTAAGATTACGAGATTAAAGTCTTAATATTTTAAGAATAAAGTCGAAATTCCCAGAATAAAGAAAAATATTACGAGAATTTATACAATTTAAATTCTCAAAATATTTCGATTGTATTCTTGAAATATTTTAACTCTATTTTTGTAATTTCGACTTTATTCTCGAAATATTTCAACTTTTTTCTCATCGTATTTTGACTTCATTCTCATAAATTCGACTTTATTCTTGAAATATTTCAACTTTATTTTTGTAGTATTTCGACTTTATTCTCGAAATATTTACTTTTTTCTTATAGTATTTTGATTTTATTCTCATAGTATTTTGACTTCATTCTCATATTTCGACTTTATTCCAGAAATATTTCGACTTTATTCTTGAAATATTTCAACTTTATTTTTGTAGTATTTAGACTTTTTTCTCATAGTATTTACTTTTTTCTTATAGTATTTTGATTTTATTCTCATAGTATTTTGTATTTATTCTTGTAATTTCAGTTTGTAATTTCAACTTTATTCTCGTAATATTTCGACTTTATTCTCTAGAATTTAGACTATTCTCGTAGTATTTTGACTTTATTCTCATAAATTTTTCTTGTAACTTTATTTTTCTTGAAATATTTCAACTTTATTTTTGTAGTATTTAGACTTTTTTCTCATAGTATTTAAACTTTATTCTCATAATTTCGACTTTATTCTCGTAGTATTCCGAATTTATTCTTGTAATTTCGACTTTATTCTCAAAATATTTCGACTTTATTCTCGTAGTATTTCGACTTTATTCTTGTAATTTCAATTTGTAATTTTAACATTATTCTTGTAATATTTTGACTTTATTCTCTACACATTTAGACTATTCTCGTAGTATTTTGACTTTATTCTCATAATTTCAACTTTATTCTTGTAATTTCGACTTTATTCTCGAAATATTACACCTTAAATCTCATAATCTTAGATTTGTTTTTATTTTTTAACACGGCATTTTAACGCCATCATATGATACAAACTCACAATTCTTTTTTTCTCAGAATTGTGCAATATAAACGCGCAATTGTGACTCTTCTCTGAGAACATCTTTTTTCCCCTCAAAATTGGACTTTATAACTTGCAATTACGAGTTTGTATCTCACAATTCTGAGAACAGCAAGATCTAAAATCGCAATTGTGAAAGAAGAAGTCAAAATTGCGAAATACAAACTCGCATTTGCAAGAAAAAAGCCTTTATTTTTCACAACGGTGAGTTTATATCATGCAATTCTGAGAAAAAACAGTCAGAATTGTGACTTTATATCTCGAAATTCTGACATTTTAACTCGCAGTTGTGTTTATATCATGCAATTCTGACTTTATAACTCACAATTATGAGAAAAAAGTCTGAATTGCGAGTATATACACTGTATCTAGCAATTCTAAATTCATTTCTCAGAATTGCAAGTTTACATCTCGCAATTCTGACTTCATAACTCGCAATTACAAGTTTATCTCACAATTCTGAGAAAAATAATACAGAGTGGATCAGTTAACAAGAGCATCTAATTAACAAACATACCAAATTCCTATACCGTACCACACAGGGCTAAAAGTGTGTGTGTTTGTGCCCTTGACGCCATCTGACAAATGAATCACGGTCTGGTTCGTAGTTTTCATCATCTGATTTAAGAATGCAGTTTTAGCAAAACAACAGCACTGTTTACAGGTACCAGCAGCCCTAGGCGTCACTCCGGGGTCAAAGCGAGGGGACGACCCCCTTAAAGGGGCCACTTTACAGAAACGTAATGACAGGGAGGAGTCATTATTTTGGTTTAAGTTAAGATGCAAGAAGAGAAGGGAATTCAGTTATTTCAGGCCATACTGACTAATGGTCTGATCTGAATGAAGACGGATTACCACACACATACACACAGTAGTCTGATGGGAAATAATAAAGCAAGAGAAAGGAGGAGTGTGTGCTAGTGTGCTGGTATGCGTATCTGTGTGTGTACGGCTGGTTCGCTGTGTTATCGGAACAAATGGGCTATGTCTCTCAGTCGCCCTTATCTCAGAGGAAGGAAGTCAATGGGCTATCAGCACACGTGTATGCGTGTGTTTGTGTGAACTCTCCCGGCCTGAAGGATTGTCCTCCTGCTAACGTAGAAAAAATCCTTTCTTCTGTACAATTCACTGAGGATGTCACATTAAACATGAGAGTTTAGCACACAGGCACATACCTGTCCCTCCATGTCTGCCTGTGCTGCTGTCTGTCCGACAGGGCGTTCAGTAAAATGTCTGCCATCTCTCTTCTGTTCTCCTGTGCCGTGTTCTCGTCCTCCACCACGGCCAACAGCAGCTGAGTCTGGAAACAAACAGCGCAGCCTGTTCACAACTTCAAATTAAAAATCGGTCACTCAGTCAGTTATGCATAACACTATACACTACATAAATGTTTGAGACCAGTCATCAGTATTTTAGTTAGTTTGTTTGTTTTGAAAGAAATTAATACTATTATTCAGGATGTGTTAAATTAATCAAAAAATACAGTAAAGACATTTACAATAGTACAAAAGTTTTCTAATTCAAATAAAGGCTGTTATTTTGAACTTCCTATTCATCAAAGCATCCCGAAAAACGGAAAAATGGTTTCCACCAAAATTAGCAGTACAACTGTTTTCAACATTGATAATAATAAATGTTTCTTAAATGCCGCATTAGCATATTAAAATGATTTCTGAAGGATCATTTGACACTGAAGACTGGAGTAATGGCTGCTGAAAATTCAGATTTGCCATCAGGAGCATACATTTAATTTTAAAATACATTAAAATAGAAAAGTTCATTTTAACTGAAATAATATTTCACACATTACTGTTTTTACTGCATTTTTAATAATGTAGAAAATGCAGCATTGGTGAATGAAAAAAAAACATCTTTCAAAAACATTAAGACATTTATTTTAGTGGGCAATGATTAACTGCAATTAATCGCATCCAAAATAAAAGGTTTGTGTGTGTATAATATACGCATGCGTACTGTGTATATTTATTATGTATATATAAATACACAAACATGCATGTATATAAGAAACACGTTATTTAGTTTAAATATATTTATATATAATATAAATTGTATGAATATAAATATATACACATGTAAATACATGTAAATATTTTCAAAATATATACCGTATGTGTGTGTCTTTATATATAATAAATATACACAGTACACCCACATATATTATATAAACAAAAACTTTTATTTTGGATGCAATTAATCACGATTAATCATTTGAACAGCACTAATAAAAAGAAAAAGAAAAATCTTACCAACCTCAAACTTTTGAAATTGTATACTTTATGTACAAAAACCAAAACTGATAATGTTATGATGGGCAAAAGCTTTTCAATATGCTACTAAAATAAAATTTAAAAAAATAAATTATACTGCATAAAGACATGTTTTGTCATGCTTTGACATCACTGATAAAACATTGTTAGCCCTTGAGTGTTTTATCATTTAAGTCTGAATATGCAAAATTGCAACTGAGATTAAGAGTTCTGGGATAAAGTGAGATTTTAGTGCAAACTTTCTGTTATGGTCACATAATATCATATAGTAAGGCTTTTTTTTTTTTAGTGCAATTATTTTTCTATAAGCTTCTGCATCTCAAACAATCACAAATTAGTAATACACAACCATATTCATGAGTGAATATTGTTTAAGTAATACATTTATGACTAGTACAAATATGGCGGCATATCCACATTAGGGTTGCACAGCAACTCTGGCTCTTAAAGGATCCCTGAACATCCTCAATAAAGAAACAACTGCTCTTATCTTGAAATAAAGGAATCAAACTTTACTACCAACCCTGTGGACAAGCTCTTAGCCAGCGCTTAAACAAATCAATATACATTTATTCTCTTCATGTCAGAGGTCAAATGTATTCTTTACTTATGCTGCAGGACTCCATCTTACAAATGCTGATGATTACGCCAGAATTAGAAACAGCAGGACAAAATTACATGTGCTTTGAAATGGTGTTTCTGAATTTTTAATACAATAATATATGTAAAACACTTAAAATATACACCACTATTCAAAGTTTTTGAAGTCTCTCATGCTCACAAAATCTGTTTATTTGATCAAAAATACAGTAAAAACAGTATTATTGCAAAATATTATTACAATTTAAAATGACTATTTTCTATGTTGATATACATCAAAATGTAATTTACATCTATGATGACAAAGCTGAATTTTTATGCAGCCATTACCCCAGTCATCAGTGTCACATGAATGTCAGAAATCATTCTAATATTCTCAAAAAACATGTTTTATTATTATCAATGATGAAAACTGGTGTGCTGCTTAATATTTTTAATATTTTATTTAGCAATGATATATATATTCAGTATTTTTGTGCATGGAAAGTGTAAAAGAACAGCATTTATTTGATCTTTTTTAACACTGTACTGTCACTTTCGACCAATTTAATTCACCCTTGCTGAAAAAGTATCACTTTGTAAAAAAAAAAAAAAAAAATACAAAAATAAAAAAAACACAAACCTTACAAACACTAATCTTTTGATTGGTAGCATATTATCACAACAAAAAATTAAACATTATATTTCAAAAAGTTAACTGCGGTTTCATTTCTTTTAAAAAGATGCAAGATGCCAAACTGTTCCTCTCTAGCTGTCTTCTTCTACAGTAGCAGGAGCTAAAGTGATTGACAGGCGAGGAAGCGTACGCAAAAAGTGCTCTGAGCATTGGTTCACCTCACCTGTTTCACAGCAATCTCTTTTCTTTATTTCTTTTCATCCCTCGTTCATCCGTGAGACAGCACTTCTGTCTCTCGCTGAAGCATTACCTGTCAGCGGTCGTTACCTGTTAGAGTCATCCTGTCTCAGAAAGCGTCGGGTGAAAGAGTCTGCCAAGACTAACTCTGACTACGGGGTCACAAGGTCAGTTGAATCACATCAGACTAAACATAGATGACACAACAACAGTGACTCATGAAGGTGTGTGTGTGAGAGAGAGAGAAAAAAAACTATGTGTTTTGTGTTTACAACGTGGGTTGATGAGAGAAATTTTCACAACCAACTTACGTTTGCCACCCTATATATGTGCACCTTATCTGTGCGTGTGCTTGTTTACCCCTAAATGACGGTAGCTGTCGTCAGCTAGGTGATGTTGTGCAGTGCTCCTGGGTTCAGGACCACAGTGAAGAGGGTGAGACAGAGGGCAAGTGACTAACAGAGGCGACTGTGTGTATTTGTACAAGGAAACACACTTCGGGTTACCCCACACTAACACAGGGGAAGAATAAACACTCATGCACACTCACCAGGACTATGTGACAGGTACACCAGCCAACCAATGGCAGAAAGTGCCATCCAAAATACCAAGAAAAACCTGAACAGCTAGCGTCAAACAGGAGAAACTAAGATAATGTATGACATAAGGATTTAATATGCTTAACAGCCAATGGGCATTCTCTTCAAACAGAGGTTTGACAAACACACACATACTTAATTTACACACCTAGACTGTATTTGATCAATTTGTAAAACACACAAAAAATAGGCAGCATGACAATAGTGAGACAGTAGTCTCACAGTATGTTTTTCTGTTTGATGGACAGATGAGTTGGACATTACTGCGCTCAAGGCAGTTTTATGTAAATGGGGTAAAAAAAAAAAAAAAAAAAAAAAATGTTGAATGCAATTTCAGAATGTCTGTATCATTCAATAATTTAAAATGTATAAGCATTTACTTTAGACATGTACAGGGATAAGTTTTTAATTTTAATTTTAATTTTCATCATTTACTCACCTTAACGTCATTCTAAATTGTTGTGATTTTCTTTCCTCTGTGGAACATGAAACACTATACTTTGAGAAAGGTGTTTGTTTTTTTTTTTGTGCATACAATGGAAATAAATGGTCACCAAAACAGTCTGGTTCACTTAGTTCCTTCTTCCTCGGCTGGGATCATTTAGAGCCCTTTGAAGCATTTTGGAAGTTTAAACTTGGGGGCAGAATTGAAGTCCACTATATGGAGATAATTCCTGAAATGTTTTCCTCAAGAAACATAATTTCTCATCGACTGAAGAATGAAGAATGAGAAGGGGAGTGAGTAAATTATCTGTAAATTTTTGTTCTGGAAGTGAACTTTCCCTTTAATTTGTGTTCAGAAGATGAACAAAGGTCTTACGGATTTGGAACGACATGAGGGTGAGTAATTAATGACAGAATTTTCATTTTTAGGTGAACTATCCCTTTAAGAAATGTATGGAATTCATATCATCAGATAAAAATTTCAAATTAAGCATCATCTGCAAACAAATAATGCTATGGCTTTACTTGCAACTAACTTTACCACAATAAAAATTATAATTAAATTGTTTCCAACCTACTATCTTTCTAATAGGTGAACATCAGTATGTCATGTGAGTCTGAGAAGGAAGTATTCATAAAACAGAACGGCGCGACAGCCTTGTGGGCAGCCCGCCGACATACAGCGCCGTTGCGCTACTGGTGTCCCAAGTTCGAATCCCGGCTCAAGGACCTTTCCCGATCCCTTCCCATTTAGTTTCCTGTCGACTATGATCTGTCCTATCATAATAAAGGCAAAAAAGGCCAAAAAAATGAAAAAAGAAATACTAAAATACGTATCTATCTTTTTACTATCCAATGAGGCCACAGGAGACACGTAATCACACACCAGTTGAGAAATCGTGACACTGCTGACATAGTAGGTCACATGACAATTATAACATGGCGCTTCCAACATGCAAATCAGGCTTGGATTAGAGCTGTTTTGAATATGAATATTCTGCAAGCAACTGTGTGAAAATTAGGCTTTATTAATCATACTTTGTGTGAAAAGGAATAAAGTTGCTGCAGTTTTACTGCCTCTAATGTTTATTTCAATTAAAAACTGCAATGATTCGTATAAATTTGTATGTTTTTTCAGTTTGGCAGAAGTGTATAGAGGCACCCATTTTTCAATGAGCCTATGTTGCCAAAATGTCTGGATTATATTCATACCTCACACAACTTTTGTGTCAAAAAAAAAAAAAAAAAAAAAAAAAAAACTGTTCCCACAGTCAAGAAGCAAATTCTTTATCAAAAGCAGTACATACACTGACTGTGAATTCAGAAGCAGCTATTGTCATTTTTAATAGATGTTTAAAATCACAAGAGTAACCAAATGCGTACAGTACTATCACTATCAGTGATGGTACAGCGTAGGGTACAAACACTATCTTTGAACGTGTTCCACTAATGTTTGACAACAATAAAATTTGCTTGACTACATTTTGTCTACATTTTAAACAACATACCTATTGTTTCATCCTTCAAAACCTGCCAGATCTCTTTTTTTGTGAATGCTTTGCTTGAAAAGTGCTTTCTTTCTTTCAGATAAATGTCATTTATAGATTTTAAAGTGCAGATGAGGTGTCCAGATATCTTTTGGGGGCTTCTCTGTCCGTGCACAGTCAGATATCTTACTATCTGTAGTTGGTGGGATATGCTTTTGGGGGGAGTTCCGTTATGTCTGGCACAGATGGTCCTCACCCCAGTTGATGTGCTGAAGCACTGTAAGGGTACAACTACAGCAGAGTACTATGGAAGACTGAATCACACATGCCATGTTAAACGTGTAGCACACAGACAATATATACACACATATGCATGTCTCTGAGTGTGTGTGTGTGTGTGTGTGTGTGTGTGTGTGTGATTGAGAGCTTGGCCTTTCAGCCACATTGACCCTCTGATCTCTCTGAGGCTCATCAATTACCTCTCCCCTCAGAGCCAGCACGCTGAGAGAATGGATTATATGAAGTGTAAAACATTAGAAAAATGTGTTCACAACATCACAGCAATGTGTCCGAGGACAGAGGAGGGGACAGATAATAGAAACCCAGCTGCTGAAGAGCACAACGCAACAAGTGACAGCGTTTGAAGGCATTGTAGGGCAGCTCTGTGGGCCGCAGGCTTTTGTGCTGAGGATTGTGGCTCCTCTAGCCAGAGGCAACTGGACATATGCTTTTTGCTTGAGCTAATGAGGCAAAGGCTAAAAGCTTTGTGATTTTCTTTCTTTATCTGCCATGGTTTGTCTCTCTCTCTGCCTTTTTTAGGTGGGAAAGTTTTAAAAAAGGCAACTCAAATCTGCTGCCTAATATACCTATCCACCTGATTTTTCCCATAAAAGCAAATGTGGCCATTTGTAAATATAACGTCTGGTTTCCAGCATGTCCTCCGTGTCCAGCTATTTTCAGCTGTACAAAACAACTGCTTGATATTGCAAACTGAATGTACTGTCTTAATTATGTTCGTAGTGCAAACAGTTTTACCGTTTCCTGCACCTTGTTATTCTTCTCGTTATTTCCCCACAGTGGCTAATGAACCAGAAGTTTCACACATTCACCAAAATCGCTTACTTCTGCGTTGCAAAATAAGGTGAACACATTGAGAGTTTAATGATCCTACCACTCTTCCTGCACACAATATGAGCTCCAAAAATCTTGTAGATCTGCAAAACAGTTCTACCCAAAAGATTTCAACTACATCCAACAAATATCAAATATACAAGTAGAAAAAAAGGCTCTACTAATAAATCAAATACATGTATTGTGTAAAACCATGTTTCAAGGCGAAAGTACTATGGTTTTCTTTGCCTTACAGAAACACAATTAATGTATCATAACACCAACATTAATAAAATACTAATAATGATTTATTTTTTTAATTATCAATAATCCATTAATAACAATTAAGTACCCATCAATATTAAAAACTATTAAAAACTATTAAAAACGTAAATATTAGGGCTTTTATCTAATTAATTACATTATGTTTTGATTAATCAAATTAATTGCAAAATAAATTTGACTGTGAAAATACCCACAAAAGATTATTCAAAGCTATTTTTGTGTTAAATGAGTAAGTATCAAGCAGACATTACAAATTGTAGCTTTAGAAAGAAATATTTAATTTGATTCAACATAGAATTTGTTACACATAAACATTTGGGCTGCAACGGCCTAACATAAACTATGGAATATAAAAGAAGATAGTTTTAGAAACATCTTAGTATTTTTTGTTCAGATGATGACAATCACTGGTAACCAAAACAGCTTTGTTACCAACAGTCTTCAAAATACCTTGTTCTACAAAAGAAAGATTAGAAACGAAATAAGGCTGAGTAAATGATGACAGAATTTTTTTTTTTTTTTTTGTTTGTTTTTTTTTGTGAACTATCCCTTCTTATTTTTATTCTTATTTATTTATTTATTTTAATAAAATGATACTCGAAGTAAGAAACTAAATCTGCCAGCAGGTGGCGGTAAATGTCTTTATGAGTCATTTGCTTATTCATTCCATTAGTTCAAATGGCTGATTCATTCAGTAAATGGCGCTCTTTATGAATAGGCTTTTGAATCACTGGTTCACATGATTCGTTCAAAACACTGATTCATTCAGAAACTAAACTGTGTGTTGCTTTTACACATGCAACAATTAACTAATTAATTAATGCAATAAAGTGACAGCTCTAGTAAATATATACTGTAAATATGTAAATATAATGTAAATATGTAAACACATTTATAATGTTACACATTTTCTACTTAACGTTTTGTTCAAAGAATGCCGAGGGGAAAAGAATTTTGAGGTTTTCACAAATATTAGGCAACTGTTTTTAGCATTTCTAATAATAAGAAATGGTTCTTAAAATTATTTCTGAAGACTGGAGTTTGATAACTTTTCATAAAATATTTTGAAATATATTAAAACAGAAAACAGATATTTGAAATTGCAATAATATTTTACAATATTACCGTTCTTAATTCAAAGTTCTGTCATTAAACTCCAGATGCAGCAGGCTGATAGGTTCTAACTCAGTCTGATATAATCACATCATTACTCACATGGCACAGCTGATTGGTTTCTTTTCACATCAGCAGCCAATGAGCTTGCTGCTCAACATTTAAATACTTGGCTATTGCTTGCTGTAGCAGTTGCAGTGCGCTTCAGAAACCCTCCACCTCCCCCAGTTCCACCTGTGTAGATCTGCTACGGGGTGATTTCATGTATGTTATATATAGGGGTTATTTTATATATGTTGCATGTGCAGCAGCAGTTTTTCCCCACATGCTCACAGCAGCATGTCTGTTGATGTACTGGCAGTACAAAATCTCAGAACTTGCTCTGCCATAGCAGCACCAGCAGCATAGCAGGTATATTCTGCCAATACCAAAAATATTAACATTGCCATTTATACTACCATGCTAAACTCTGTGAGAGTTCTCATGACAGATCTTTATTTTTTAACAAATAAATACAGCCTTGGTAAGCATAACAGACTTCTTTTAAAACTCTTACCCCAAATATTTAAACGGTGGTATGTATGTTTTATGGTTGGTTATGACAACTAATACAACATCAATGTCTTTAAAACCACTTCTGCTGTTCTCTTGAATGTATCACTTTCTTTGTGACTTCATAGCCACTTGCAGTCTCTCTCATACACAAACATATGTATACACATATGCCTCATCTCTCTCCACCTCCATCTCCTTCTGGATCTGCCTGCTGATCGGAGATTAGAGATTAGCATCTTGTACCCACGTTTCTCCTGCCAGTGAAAGCTTTTGGCGGTGGGAGCGAGGCCAAAACCTCACTCTCTCCTCACTCCGCACAGATTCATTTTCAGCACTTAAAGAATGTGAACTCTAGGCAGAGATTACCATCACATAGACCTGAAGCCATTTTCATTATATGTCTTTTTTTCTACGGTGGCTGAAAAGTGACATTTGGGAAAAAGATTAACATTGGCTCTCCCCTAAAAGAACGAAACCCAACCCAAGTTGCACCGACTACAATTTATGATGTTATAGGAGACACCGTGTTGTGTAATTTATATGTCATCTAAATGCTGAAAATATCAGAAGTGAAGTGAATGAAGTAATATGCATCAGTGGTTTTGGAAAGCCTGAGGGCTCTTGTATAGCAGGACACATTTTTCCAGTGCATTAACTATATATGAGTAAGTGTAACAAATAAGAGAATTTTCTTTCCAAAATCGGAGTTTAATACCTCCAGCGAGAACGCCTTAAGAAATATGAGCGGGAATCATTCGCTATGACATCTAAGTATAATATTAGTGGGTAGACAGATACAAACAGACACTCACATTAAGTACACCACAGGAAAGAGCAGGGAATAATATTTATAGTCTGTACAAGCAAATCCTACTCAAAAAAGCACAAAACCAGCTCAGAAGGCATAAAACCTGTTCATAACGCGTAACAAACGGTAATGTGAATTAATTAGCTATATCTGTAACACGTTCTATGAAGCCAGTAAAGGAGAGATTGACCAATATTGCTTTTTCATGACAAATACAGATTAGCAATTATAATAATAACCATCATTAACATTCTAAATATTGAAATGTTAAATATTTAAAATGATAATACAAAGCATTTGTGCAGGTCAGAGGGTTTCATTTTGACATCTGTTTTGGTATGTTTAATCGAAAGTATAATATCAGTACGAAAATCAATATAAATAAAAAAAAAAAAAACAATCATGAATTTTTATAGTTTTATAAAGTTACATGTTCACCTAAATAATTTTAATAGCTATTTATTCACAAATTACTTGTTAATCTGTTTATCATTGCACATTTAAATACCACAATGCACTGAAGTATATGACTAACACTATGTTATAATAAACAGAACTCTCATTAACAGAATATTTTAAGCCCTTATATTTAAACATGCTGTTCAATTTGGAAGTTCTTCACTTTCAGAATAAAAAATCCTGATAATTTACTCACCTCCATGTCATCCAAGATGTTCACGTCTTTCTTTCTTCACTCACAAAGAAATTAAGTTTTTTTGAGAAACTTTCCAGGATTTTTCTCCATATAGTGGACTTCTAAGTTGGACAATGGTTTGAAGGGCAATGGTTTCTAACGAAACAATCGGCCATTTTCTTGAAACAAAAAAAATGCATATACTTTTTAACCACAAATGGTCGTCTTGGCACTAAGTCGACCTCACGCATTACACTGCAAAAAATGCTTTTCTTACTCAGATTTTTTGTCTTGTTTCCAGGCAAAATATCTAAAAATTCTAAAATCAAGGAGGATTTTCTAGACAAGCAAAAATTATTGTCTTGCTTTCAGAAAAAAGACATAAATTATATGTGAGTTTTTGCTTAGAAGAAGCAAAATAATCTGCCAATGGGGTAAGCAAAATAGTTTTATTTCAAGCAGAAAGCAAGATTATTTTGCTTACCCCATTGGCAGATTATTTTGCTTGTATCAAGCAAAAACTCACTTAATTTTGACTTGTTTTTTCTGAAAACAAGACAATAATTTTTGTTTGTCTAGAAAATCCTTCTTGATTTTAGAATTTTTAGACATTTTGGCTGGAAACAAGACAAAAAATCTGAGTAAGAAAGCATTTTTTGCAGTGTACGTAATCATGTTGGAAAGGTCACGCTTGACTTAGGCGGAAGAACCAACCCAGTGTTTACAAAGCGAACATCCAAGGAAAGTCAAATGCCCTTTACGAAAAAAGGTAAATCAACGATGTTGGACGATTTTGAAGTTGGAAGAAAAAATGAGATTGAGTTTTTTGCCCTACCCTACCTTTTTGAACCAAAGTACACAGATAAAGAGCTAACCGCGCTTGACCTTTCCAATGTGATTACGTAATGTGTGAAGACATAGATACATACTGCAGAACTAGTGCAAGATGAGTATTTACGTTTTTTTTTTTTTAAAAAAAAAAAGGTATATAATCATGTAGAGCCCATTGAAACTGCAATTTGGACCTTCAAACCATTGGCCAATGGCCACCATTGAAGTTCACTACATGGAGATGTTGGAATGTTTTCCTCAAAAAACTTAATTTGTTTGCAACTGAAGAAAGAAAGGCATGAACATCTTTGGATGGCATGGGGGGTTATTCAATTATCAGGAAATTTTTATTTTGGAAGGGTAACTTTTTCTTTAACTGTTATACCTTATGGCCATGAGTAGATGGAATCAAAATGTCTTAAATTTCAAATATATTTTACAGGTAAAGTCTCACTATACTCAACCAATACCACTCAATATGATCAAAAATCAAGATTATTTTGAATCTGACAAGACTTTTACGAGTTTCAAAAATCCAGCTGCTTCCAACTCAAGGAACAGCGGACCTGAAGCGTTCTATGTGTTATCTGGACCAATCTGCTACAATTTCAAGAGTCCTCGCAAGCAGCATGTGATCTGACTTTCTTGTGGTCAAGCCTGCTCTGTTTCAGCGTAAGATGCTGAATTTGCTTTCTAATCCCAAAATCATCTGCCACTTTCCACAGCGCCATACGAAACAGACAGAGAGAGAGAGAGAGAGACAGAGAACGGAAGCGAGTTGAAAGCGAGGGGATCATAACAGATTTCTACAGGAACATTTCCCCTTGGAGAGGGAGAGAGTGTTTACTATCAAACACATCTGTGTCTATTCATCTCAGCCAGAGTGTCATCCCTCGCTCTCAACTTCTGTCCAAACACAAACAAACAAACACAAAAACAAACACAAAGACTGCAACTTCTGAGTATGCATCAGCCACCAGACTGCACTCCTGCGTAACACGTCTTCACATACAGACACGCTCTGAGCTCTCTTTCTCCCGGTCTCCTTTTATATCATCTTCTTTCTTTCCCTCCTCTCCTAAAACCTCTCGAATTATCTGCAATATCTTCTTTATAATTCCTCTCTTTCTTCACGATTTTTCAAGCGAATCCGACAATTTTACAGTGGCTTGGCATCAGGATCTCCCATTCTTTCCCTCATTGTTCTGAACCGTGGCTTAACTCCGACATGATAGCCAACCTGGTGACTCTGAGGAATTAAAAGAAGGGATAGAGAAGAAAGACAGACACATTAGACACACAAAGACATATATCTACTGAATGAGGTCGGCATGTACCTGACTGGCAGGAAACTGGAATTTAATGAAGCATATATGCACGGTGTTTGCGTGTATATCCCCAGTAGTGATTAATCAGTCATGGTCTGTAATTCTAGATCTTATTTCTCTTTCTTCAGCCCGTTATCTCGCTGATCAAGGAGCGAGCCGGAAAAACAGCAGCGTAAATAAATAAATAAACAAAGCGCTAAATAAACCCACAGTGCGAGGAGGGTTTCGGGAGATAAGACAGATCAGGCATTATAAAGCACTTATTGGTTTTCGAAGAAAAATAAAAATTCGACTTCAAAGAGTTTAGCGGCTGTCAGGGAGCGTCTGCTCCTGCACAAACTGAGGTGCACTCAACACCAGCAGAACAAGACTGAACCATCTGCACATAATCACGCACATGCACATGACGACACTAATAACTAGACCCAGTCCGATTCTGCAGATCTTTTTTTTTTGTGTGTGTGTGTGTGCTGGAATTTGTGGGATTTAGTGGAAATGGACTTAAACAAGGTATTAATGTGGTAAATAGAGTACTACACTCTTTTTGGTAGCTGAAAACATAATAAAATTAGGCAAATTATTAAATAAACAAACATGGTCGAACTCTGGCAACACTGGTCATTTCAATCTTGTTGAAATCTATAGAGATTTCTACAAAGTGCTGTGCAAGCAGAATCCATGTGGGTCTGCTAATGACACTCAATGAAAACAACAATAACAACAAATATTGTCTATTAAAAAGAACATTTCATAAATTTATTTTCTGATGTGAAACAATGTTGAAGGGAAAGCCTTGTCTTTTTTATATAATGATACACCATTGTTCAGAGGTTTCGGGTCAAGGCTTAAAAAAAAGTAAACATCATTCCACTAGGAAACATTAAATTGATGAAAAATGACAGTTAAAACATTTATAAATGTCGCTAAAGATTTTTATTTCAAATAAATTATGTTCTTTTGAACTTTGTATTAAACAAAATATCTTCTACAAAAATATAAAGCAGTGCTGTTTTCAATGTTGATAATCATTTTTTTAATTCACTTCATAAAAAAAAAAATGTTGAAGTTCAGCTTTGCCATCTAAACTATGAAATACACTAATTTGATGATTTGTAAAGTAGATGATTGTTTTAAAATGTGAAAATATTTTACATTACATTTTATATTTGTGTATTTTTAATCAAATTAACGCAGTCTTGATGGCATAAGAGACTTCTTTCAAAACATAAAACATAAAAAAAATAAAAATCTTACCACCCCTAAACTTTTCAAAAGTAGTGTACATGCACAGCTTTCAAGTTTTAAATGTAAAGATATTAAATATGCATGTGGAAAACATACATAATAAAAAGTACGTCGATGACTAAGGACCTTGCATAAACGATTACAAACCAGACTTTTTAGACATGATGTCTGGCCTAGTCTGTAGTCGATCAATCAAACATCACGTCTCAAACATTTGAATCCACTAATCTGGCAACCTGTGGTAAAACCAGTGATTAGTTATGCCTCAAAATAATTGATCAGTCCAGTAGCAGACTTACCAGATGATAGATTTCTTTTTGTTTTTTGTCGGTGGTGGTATATAACGTGTGGTGTTTTTATCTGTTAGCTGACTGCGTATAAGTGGTCTTAAGGGGACCTGTATAGCTGTGTGTGCTTAAAAATAATAACCAACAATACTCCATCCCAAACATTCCATTCCTGCCACCAAAAAATAAATAAAAAAATCCCACACACAAACCCACCGGTCTCCCTGCCTGCCCAAAGAATCTGTAAAAGCTTCTGTATGCAGGTACAAAGCCAGCGACCACCTTCTCTCTCTCCCTGTAGGTAGAAAACACAAACACACACTCACAAACACAAGCACACAGCCTGCAAGTGGCATATCAGCGCATGAAATTCTCTAAAGGGGTTTAAGTATTTACCCTCCCCACTATCACGGCCTGCTAAAATTCAGCTTACCCTGTTCAATAAGGACTTCAAAGGGAATCATAAATACCTTTTGCCCGCAAATTCTACTGTACAGTGTTTTTCTCCTCGCCCCCCTTTTTCCTGCTTCTTTTCTTCCTCCTATTTTTCCCCCCATTCTCCAATAAAAACCGTCCCTTACTGTGAAATTTATTAGGCACCTTTTATTTACCATTTATAAGTGTAATAAGAGAAATTGGGAGGTAATTTCTCCTGTTATTTAAGCAGGCAAAAGGAAAATGCAGGTAAATGGATCTGTAATTCATTCTGATCTGACAAGGGACAACAGTTCAGAGAAAAACATGATTATATAAGTGGTTCAAAACAGGAAGAAACTATGGGATTATATATATATATATATATATATATATATATATATATAACAATCTGTAACTATTCCTACATTTTTTTCTGAAATCTATTTTAAAGAAAAACATGATTATATAATATATATGTAATTATTATTAGATTTTCAAAATGACCAGTTACACAAAAAATATATAATAGATACAGTAGATAGGTCGCATTATCCGAAAATTCTCCGTCATTGGCGGAATATCACTGAATATCAGTTCTCATATTAGTGACGGAAAAATCTGAAGGCCGTCTGTCATTTTGACAGATTACACTGAGGGTGATCTATTGTAAATTGTAGCTGTAATTCCCACTCCTGTCCAGTTGGTGCTGATTGCATTCCAGTCTGGAAGCAGAGCAGGGAATACAGAACAAAAAACAAAACTATCACAAATGTTTTCCTATTCGTTTGATTATGCACAGGCAGGTACACAGCAGCTACAAGGATCTATCACGCTACATTAAAGACGCCAAAACGGTATTTATTGCTTGAATTTGATAGAAAATTGATAGAATTGAAATCTGAGACTTTGTTTTATATCAAAAGTAACACAAAGCCTAGCCCATTGCTATTTAGTGGAAGGAAGATGCACTATGTACTGTTCATTCATCAACTGAAAACAGCATAGACCAAAAGATTGATTGTTATTTAAGAATCGATATTGGTTCATTAAAATGAGAATCGAGAAATCAATTTTTTTTTTTACCCAGCCCTAGCGTATTTTGTTGTTTTTAAACACTGCGCTGTCGTCCTGTAGGTTCATGATTAAAAACGAAAATGTGAACAAAAATAAAAGCAATTAAATATTTTATTCTAATTAAAATATGAAAATTACAATGACGGTAATCACAGATTATGACAGAATTTTTACGAACCTGTCCGTGTATATATATATATATATATATATATTTTTTTTTTTTTTTTACTACTTAAACACACACACACATACACATATATACACATATATATATATATATATATATATATATATATATATATATATACATACACACACACAAACACACACACATATAAATAAATAAATATATATATATATATATATATATATATATATATATATATACACATATACATACACACACACACACACACACATATATGTGACCCTGGACCACAAACCCAGTCATAAGTAGCACGGGTATATTTGTAGCAATAGCCAACAATACATTGTATGGGACAAAATTATCGCCTTTCTTTTATGCCAAAAATCATTAGGCTATTAAGTAAAGATCATGTCCCATGAAGATATTCTGTAAGTTTCCTACCGTAAATATATCAAAACTTAATTTTTGTTTAGTAATATGCATTGTTAAGAACTTCATTTGAATAACTTTAAAGGCGATTTTCTCAGTATTTGGATTTTTATTTTTATTTTTATTATTATTAATTTATTTTATTTTATTTTTTTGGCAAAAAAATTATTTACAAATAGTTACATCTCGGCCAAATATTGTCCTATCCTAACTAACCATACATATATTGGAAAGCTCATTTATTTCAGATGTATAAATCTAAAACCTCTATGACTGGTTTTGTGGTCCAGGGTCATATATGTGTGTGTGTGTGTGTTTGTGTGTGTGTATAGTTTAAATAGTGCTATTAGTTTATTTTTTAGTTGCATGTGTGAATAACAGTTACACACCAAATATTATTATTAATATACTACTACTAAAAAATAAAAAATAAAATAATAATGATAATAATAATAATAATAATAATAATCTGGTGCGTAACTGTTGCAACATTATTTCTAAAATCCATTTTAATCACAGATATCAGTAGTAATACATTGCCCTAGCATGCATAGATTAAACAGCCACAGAAAAGAGCTACAGAGGAAAAAATACACAGCGGCCCTAAGAAAGGCAGGCATTCTGGAATATTATTATGATGAAAATTCACAGCAAAGCTATTACATTTATAATGTTTTACAAACTCATCAAATAAGTGAATAGAGATTAATTGCCCCGGTCGACCTTAAAATAATTATCAGAACGAGGCAGCTCTAAACTAGATGAAATTGATACACTTGAATAATTAGATCCTTGGCACTGACCTACTGAAGTCAATAAAGGTTATTAAGGCCAATTGCTGTCTAAACGCATTAGAGACAGAGAGAAGCGCTCCGCACCACATCCAGCATTTCAGCGGCTATACGATAATCCCCTCACTGCGTCCGCCTCTCTCTCTCTCTCTCTCTCTCTCTCTCCGCTGCCCTCACACACATATACACCCCCTACCCTCAGACACACTAAACCAGATTGGATTCGCTTAACCTTTCAGTGGCTTTGATCAAATGAGCTCACACTGCAATAACATTTACATTGACCCTCACTCTCACTCTCTCGCTGGGGAGAGAGGTCTTTACCTTCCTGTCTGCCACACACACGCGCACGCTAGGTCAATAACGTAATCAGATATCAATGGTGACCCCTGCAGTCATGATTGCTCGCTTTCTCTCGCTCGCTTTCTTTCATTGGACAGAGAGGATGAAATTATGAAACGGCCACTGTGCACGAACCGACACACACACGCACACAAATAAAGACCAACACAAACACCACCGAAAGGGAACAGAAGATGCATCTAAACTGTACCGGTAAACACATAATAGTTTCTATTCAGTCTGAAAATAAATGTTTCAGCACACAATATTTGATGACGGCGTATGTGGCAGAAAGATAGAATAGACGCAGCGAGAGAGGGAAAAAAGCTTTTTGATGTGACGCTCTGAGCGACAGAAGTGGAAAAAGTGACAAATTAGACCTAAAACATCAGAATAAACCCACGATACTGGTAACAGGCCTGTCTCACTCTCAGCCGTCTCACTTTCAGCCCTGCAACCACGTACAAATGAAAGAAGAAAAAAAATGGCTGGATGGTATTTAAAATATTTTGCATATAGCCAACTATCTCTTCTGCGCCAGGATAGATAGACCGAGAGAAGGAGAGAAAGAAAGTGTCACTGTTAAAAGCCTAAATAAATGTCAGTGGTGTATGAGGAGTACGATAGCTTCTCTGTAGGGACCTGACGTTCACCCTGTGTGTGTGTGTCTGTGAGAGAAATTGAGGAAAGGGACTTGAGACCTGATGTTTGATAACATTTACCTCATCTTATCACAGCACATTTAAATGCCTATCTTTATTCTTTTCTTTCGTCTTTTCTATTTTCCGCCATATTTCCTATGTTGCTTCCATTAAGCAGCTCACATTAATTCATGAGGTACAGGTTGGAGAGAGAGAGGCGGGGGAGAGACAACCACAGAATGAGCGAGAGAGAGAGTTGTTTTATCAGGATGTCATTCAAATGGAGGGGTGAAAATTTGCATCACAACAGCCTGAAGAGCAAGAGAGGGAGACACAAGAAAGAAAACGAAAGAGAGAAACCCCCATGGGAGAGGAGCGGTTTTAATAAACAGCAGGAAGAGGGCGAACACACGGAGAAACACACGGACCGGCCAACCCCGGACCTGCTCGGACTGCCGGAAAATCAAGAAAAGTGCAGGAAGGCCAACGAGACAATTCCCAAGAATCTAGATAAACACATGTCTGCGGTAAATGCCATGACTGTCGGTTGAAATCATTCTTAAATGAATTTAAATCAGCCATGAAAATATCAGATATTAGGAATTCAAATGAATATTTATTTTCTAAGTGCTTTCACATTCATGAGCCATTTATTCAATATTTGTTTAACTAATAAAATGCAGGAAACGGCTTAAAACAAATGCACCCACAATTTCAAAAATATAAATAATAAAAAAAGAAGAATTAACGCTGAACTTACAAAAAGAAAAATAGAGTCCAAAAATGGCTAAATGAATGAATTTTTCTCCTTTTCCTCTCTCTTTTTTTAAAGATTTACTTGGTTAAAACCATACATGATATAATTTCATAAATTAAAGATTATCTTTTCATCTCATTGTATTATTTAATAATACATAATAACACTTACATAATTTACCATTGGCAGAAAAATCTATGACACTTACATAACATTAATTGAAACAAAAAAAAAATGTTACATGCGTTTACAATTGAACACATTACTTAATTGTTTTAATATATGGGTGGATATCAGCGGTTCTAAATCGTGTTTCTTGATAGAGGGAGACTAGTATCTCACAGTGAGACTGTCTCACCCTTCATACACACATAAACACACACACACACACACAGAGCGGCTAGCTCAGGAGCCGGTCTTTAGCCCCAGCAGCACATTAGATGTGATTACTGCTCAAAGAGCGAAGAGGCAGTGAGAGGACGACAGAATATGGTGATACAAC
Organism: Labeo rohita; assembly: GCF_022985175.1. Lineage (NCBI taxonomy): Eukaryota > Metazoa > Chordata > Actinopteri > Cypriniformes > Cyprinidae > Labeo > Labeo rohita. The sequence continues at coordinate 27,424,077 of NC_066875.1, read as the reverse complement.
AGTGCCCCCTACTGAAAGTAACTACAGCTCTGAGAGCAGAGCTGTGTGCTGAGCACATACACACACATATGGATCAAACATGTGTCAAACAGACAATACTGATCAGCTGTGATCACCTAGATTTAAATAACCTCTGCATGGCTGCTATGGCAGTACTGAAAGCCCGGATGCCACTCTGTATACTGGGGTCATCTGGGGCAGAAGGGTTACTATTGGTACAGGCAGTGTCCAAAGTCAAAAATTAATAAATAAAATGGCTGTAGCAAAAACTTTGGGCAGTGAATATATAATACAAAAAAAAAAATCTAATCAAAAATCAAATCTAAGAAATGTGGAATTCATCCACATAAAAATACAAACTATTACAGAAAACAACAAACTGCTCACCTCAGTGGAAAATGAAACCTCATAGGTTTCCCAGAACAGCACATCCACAATACCTATGTGGAATATTCTTTACGTTAAGCCACCGCAACAAAATATAAAGGAGAAAACTACAAAGCATCTTCACGTTTGTGTGACAAAAGCAACTGCACTTGTTAATAACTGCCTAATCAATGATGCAATAGAGAGCCAATTACACTGCTATGGGAATTAAAAAAAAAAAAAGTATATATAAACAAAAAAATTATGGTAGGTAAGCATGATAATTAAATAAAGGACTATGTGTTATGATTGTGTTAAAACAAATCTATTCGCTCACTCCATCTGCACACTTGTTTCACATTAACCGCATTTATTGTGAGTTCTAAATATTGTAAAATGTGTTTGCAATGCTGGGATTACTACACTGTACTGGTAGCTAAAAGCATAATCAAATTAGTCCAAATATTTCATAAACAAACACGCACATGTAGAGCTAAATGTCAGGTGCTGAATTCAGCGGAAATCTGGGCGCAGATTCTGTGCAGGCCTGCTTACAGTTCACTTCATCACTCTTACCATTCGCTCCATTTCCTTCCAGTCTTTCTCCATCTGTTCCATGGGTTTAGTCCACCAGCTGCAGAATCGAGCGTAACGCCGGCCCTGGAACCAGTACTGCCTCAACCATTCAAACTCCACCTGAACGGAGCAACACAGGGTCAAGATGTTACAGCTGCAGGGTGTCATTTCTACACTAATAGAGACACCAAAAAGAACTGAAAAATTTAATGTTTGTTTGTTTTTTGTTTTTTTTGAACAGGTTTCACTAATCGCTCTCTTTGTCTGGCATTGATTGGACAAGCAATGTTCAAAAAAGAGCCATAGTCTTTTCACCTTTCAGGGAAATTAACTTACGTTATAAATTAAAATGCTAGAAAAAATAAATATAAATGTAATACTTTTTATAAATTTCTTACTTTTAATTTTTAAAAAAAAAATTGTATGTATTTGTTATGATTATTTTTAATTTCTTTGAATTACCATTGTTTACTGTGAAATGTACATAAAAAAGAATTATAAATTCTGGCTAACACGAAAAGCTGATATTTATTATTATCATAATTACTAGCAACTGAGGGACTCCAATGCAACTACTACAGAAGGTTCAAACGCTCACTGATGCTTTAGAAGGAAACACGATGCATTAAGAGCCGGGGGGGTGAAAACTTTTGGAATTTAAAGATCAGGGTAAATTTAACTTATTTTGTCTTCTGGGAAACATGTAAGTATCGTCTGCAGTTTATAAAGGACAGTACTAAGTGAATAAAATATGATATTTAGGCAAAATAAGAAAAATGTACACATCTTCATTCTGTTCAAAAGTTTACACCCCTGGATCTAAATGAATTGGTTTAGCTTCAGGAGCATCAGTGAGCATTTGTAATAGTTGCATATCCCTCAGTTGTCCTCAGTGTGAAAAGATGGATTTAAAAATCATACAATCATTGTTGGAAAGGTTTCAAATACACAAAAATGCTGAAAAACCAAAGAATTTGTGGGACCTGAAGGATTTTCTTGAAGAACAGCAGGCAGTTTAACTGTTCAGGACAACATAGGACTCATAAACAACTATCACTAAACAAAACGAAACAAAAAACACAGCTGTGGCTCATTCAGGTAACAACACAGTATTAAGAATCAAGTGTATGTAAACTTTTGAACAGGGTCATTTTTATAAATTCAACTATTATTTTGGACTATATGTAAACGTCTTTTATGTTAAATATCTTATTCAGGTCAGTACTAAATAAAAAATAACATGCATTTTGTATGATCCCTGCTATTTTGGTAAAATAATGAACATTTTGTGAATGTAAGTTTTGACCTCAATATATAATGTTACTGAACAATTTTAAAAGCTAGCGAAAACAAGCTCTAAAACATTTTGCCTTTCTGCAGCAGAAAGGCTCTTGAAAACTAGGCCGATGAAGTCCAGTCCTTGAATGAGAGGTCAAACCGTAGCAAGCAGCTGACATCTACTTAACAACGACTAAAAAAAACAGCAGTCAGGTGTGTTTGATAGTCTGTAAAATGTGGTTGTTGGACAAAAATGTTTTGTGCTCCAGTCATTCTTCACTATCCCTCACTCTGGCCTATGTGTAGTGTATTATATCAGCACGGTCTGAAACAACAGCAATCCAGACGTCCATCCATTTATCAAACTCTATCCATCCATCAGTGGGCAATTTAGCAGCAGAACAGAGCAGCGGAGGGAACTGTGTGCTAGTCACCTGAGTCAGTGAGGTGGGGAAACGGGGGAAGGGCATTTATACGGAGTGGTGGGAGTGATTTTCAAAACTAAACACCCACGTTAAGGTCACGCTAACAAGGGAACGCAGGTAGCCGCACACACTCCTAGAGGACAACGGATGCAAAACAAATCACACACACACACACACATAAACATACTACTTGCTTTGTACTCAACATCTTTGCGTTTTTGTGTGGCGCTGATCAAAACTGTGTCATCACAATAGGAAGGGGGATGATGACATCTGCATTTCCTGTTTTCCTGTTTGTTGTTTTGTTTCCTTTGTTTATGTCTGCTGCTACGTAACACCCAGGAGAGACGTAAAGATTTATCACACGCCGAAAACATCGCACCTACACACACTTCTCTTACCTCTCCTCCTCAGCCGGCTTCTTTTCATTCTTTACTTCATTGCTTTCATTCTTCATCCCATCAATCTCTCACTTTCTCTCTCTACAGGGAGCAACAGAATCCACCACAGGCTCTCAGCCTTTCTCCTCTGGGAATCTTCCCATCTTTGACTCTTTGAAGCGATGAGTTAACCCTCCTAAGGATGCTTAATGTAGCCACGTGCACGTGTGTATCTGTGTCTGCCCCACATGTAAATGTAAGCACCTCACATTTGCCCTCCCACAAGCGTTGAACAAAGCACTGCTCCAAAATTCATTCTCCAAACAACAGGCCCCTCTGCGCCTTAGCTAAGAGTTACAACTAAACAACATGCCGAAAACACAACAATAGAACAGCAACCCGAACATCCACTATGTCTCCTTACTGGATTTTACTGTAAAGTAGCTGCTTTGTTTTGGAGCTACGGAATGACATGAAAGCACACAAATGTGTGACCCTGGACCACAAAACCAGTCATAAGGGTCAGTTTTAGGAAATTGAGATTTAGACATCATCTGAAAGCTATATAAATAAATAAGCTTTCCACTAAGGTCCAATATTTGGCTGAGATACAACTATTTGAAAATCTGGAAATTAAAATATTAAGAAAATCACCTTTAAAGTTGTCCAAATGAAGTTCTTAGTAATGCATATTACTGAACAAAAATTAAGTTTTGATATAAATACAGTAGGAAATTTACAAAATATCTTAATGGAACATGATTTTTGGTTAATATCCTAAAGATTTTGGTGTAAAAGAAAAATTTTTGGCTATCGCTACAAATATACTGGTGCTACTTAAGACTGGTTTTGTGGTCCAGGGTCACATTTTGAATTTTTATTTCATGAGTTTGTTGTTTAAAATAGCACCGTTGTGACTGTTTTATACAACTGTTCAATAAACAAGAAATTAATATTGAGCAACTTACTTTAGAATGTTGCTAGACAAGGTGTTTACAAAAAGGTGCGTTTATGAATTTAGGGAGCTACATAATAGCTAAAAATATGTACACAATACCATTTAAAAGTTTGAGGTCAAAAATACAAGAAAAACAGTTATATTGTGAATTACTGTGAAATACTGCTAGTGTTAACACTGTATTATATTTTATATTTATACGGAAAGCTGAATTTTCAGCATCATTACTCCAGCATTCAGTGTCACATGATGCTTCAGAAATAGTTCTAATATGCTAATATGGTGCTTGAGAAAGATTAATTATTGATTATTGTTAAAATAGCTTTTTCTATAAACTGCGATACATTAAAGCGCAAATATTTTTTATTAAAAAAGTTTTATATATATATATATATATATATATATATATATATATATATATATATATAAAAAGGTTAAATTTCATTTATTAAATTTAAAAAATGAAAATTCTGTCTTTAATTACTAACCCTTATGTTGTTCCAAACTGTTCCAAACAAAATTAACGTCTTCATTAAACTATTTCTTCTCCTCCGTGTCAGTTATTACTCTCATGTACTTTCATGAGCATGCGTCAAAGACTGACACGGAAGAGAAGAAACTGTTGAATAATGTTGTTTTCTTGGCACACAAAAACGATTCTCGTAGCTTCAAAAAATTTCGGTTGAACCACTGATGTCACATGGAATATTTTAATCGATGTCATGACTACCTTTCTGGGCCTTGAACATGGTAGTTGCATTGTTGTCTATGCAGGGTCAGAAACTTTTGAATTTCATCTTAATTTGTGTTACAAAGATGAACGAAGGTCTTACGGATTTGGAACAACATGAGTTCACCCTAAAAAATTAATTATTGGGTGAACTAGCCCTTTAATCTAAATTTCATCAATAAAATCCTAAATATTTCTTGCAAAAAAAAAAAACTGACCATATTTTTATGGTGCAGGCCAAGTAAAAAATTGCAGAAACCTTTTTTCATAGCAAAAAAAAAAAAAAAAAAAAAATCGTATAGTTTATTTACTTCGTATGTTTATTTTGTTTCGTATTAAGAGTAGAAAGTAATACGTGTATGTATTTTATTTTTAAATCCTGTTGCAATGAAAGCTGTTGCGGACAGGTCATTTATCTAACGGACCGTAAAACTGCACACCTGACTCTCTTATACTGCTTCATAAATACCTGTGTTGGCTATCAGTTTATAAGCATTCAAACTGGCTTGAACAGGATCATCTTTAGTTGGACTGAGATCAGACACCCCGGGTTCACTTTCACATATGGCCGTCTTCAAAGAAATGCTACACTTTGTGTTGGTTCAAACCTACAATCGCTTCAGACCAATGCCAACCGCTGACAGCCTCTCTACGGACGCCGGAGGCTACAAATGCTAGCAGCCGCTTTTGTGTCTGTCGTTCCCCCCCGTGCTGATTGTCTGTCTGTCCTTCTGCGTTGAAAGCCCACACAGCGCCGAGAGCTTTGAGCCAACATGGAGGCCAGTTTCCCGCAGAGCAGGCCTGCAACAGGCACAAGGCTGGAAACTATGCGACTGGCATTTAGAGCCAAGCCGTCTGCTGCTGTGAGGTACTGAGACTAAATGCCACCTGCATATGCTGGAGGGAGAAAAAGAGAGAGAGGAAACAGACAGAAACAAAAGGCTTTCAGTGACAGGTGGACAGTCTGTCTGCCTATATCTCCAGCTGAACGTGGCCGTAACTACTAGTTAGCTAAGTTAATGCTCAGGTGCTCATCACGGTGACCTGCGGATATAGCACTGCCGCATCTTATAGATCAAATGGGTTAGGATTTCTAGTATCTTTCACACAAGACTCACTGTCAGCACTCTGTGCTGTTTGCTCTGTCAACCCACATATGCACACCTGGTCATATAAATAAACATTTAAATGAAATAAATCTGATTTATTTAAACACAAATTAAACATTAAAAAAAATAGTAAAAATTCTAAAGAACATAATATATGGTGCATATATTTAGCAAAATGACCCTCTCAAGAGTTAATTTTTCTAACTGACTAACTAATTCATGGTCACTGAATATATTTTTCTGATGTAAATGTGACATTACATCAGTGAAACACTGATTGGGCGACTGGATGAGACCGGATATGGATTTCGGTAAGTTGTAGGATAGTGCTTATTTTAATATACATTCAGATGTCAATTCATGTTTCTTCTGTTCTTTAACTGGTGTTAAAGCAGAAGAGACGATCAGTTTACGGTCTGTCACTCCACGTTAAACTGCACCAAAAATGCATTTATTGTTTGAATACTTTAATAAAATGGACAGAATTTGAACTCCAAGACTTTCTTGAATATCTAAAGTAACAAAGTACAAAGCTTATTGCGATTTATTAGATGGGAGATACGCTACAATGTTCCGTTCATTAAATGAAAACAGGCTAGACTAATCAATTCTTGGGATTTAAGAATCAATATTGAGAACTGGTCAAAATCAAGATTTTTTTTTTTTACCCACCCCCTAAACTTCAGTATTCGGTGACATAACTTCTTGAAACAAAGCTTTTTTGATGCACATAGGCATTTATTTTATAAATGTGTTGTTGTTTATGCATGTTTTTAGATGTGCATTTTGGGGATTTTATTTGCATCTTGAAGTTTCCGTTCCACATATCTGATTCAATTTTGCTAAATTTGCATAAAAAACTTACATGGTTGGAAACCCATCTACAATATATAAGGGAATACAAAGTGCATATGCAAAACTGGTGCATTCTGTTCGGTTGATAAAGTTTGCATAAAAATACACTGATGGAAATCTGATTACTGATGTAAACTTGAATAGGTATAAACAAAGTAGATGTGAAAGCAATAATGGACAGAGGATTTTCAGCAAATAACGACATAATCCTCACACAAATCTATCATCATGGCTTCAGAAGACTTGGAATATTGCACGTCACAATAGCGTTAGTCACTGGTTGATATTCCAACACAGTAAGTGGCAAGATTGCAACTCAAAGGGGACATCAGATGTCCATTATCCACAAGTTGGTATGGTTTTTTTAGGGTCTTCACTAGGGCTGGCCCCTAATAGTTGTTAATAGTAGTTGAATCATGTCGAAAGGTCACGTCGAATGTAGGCGAAACTACAGACCCAGTATTTACAAAGAGAACGCGCAAAGACTAAGGAAGTGCAAGTAAGTCAAACGCAAAGGTACAACGATGTCAGACGATTCTGAAGTTGTAGGAGAAAATGAGATGGAGTTTTTCGCCATACTCTACCTTTTTGAGCCAGAGTACAGAGACGATGAATTTAGACGTGATTCATAGTGTTTCGTGGACGCGCATCCCAGAGCCTGTGCTACACAAGCTTTTGTGCTTAAAGTATACAATTTTTAATTTTTTTTTTAAAAAATCGTTTTGCTAGATAAGACCCTTCTTCCTCTGCTGGGATCGTTTAGAGTCCTTTAAGAAGCTGCGTTTAAACTACATTTTAGAAATTCAAAATTGGGGCACCAATGAAGTCCATTATATGGAGAAAAATCATGAAATGCTATCCTCAAAAACTATAATTTCTTCACGACTGAAGACAGAAAGAAATGAACATCTTGGATGACAACGGGGTGAGTAAATTACCTGTAAATTGTTGTTCTGGAAGTGGGGTTCTCTTTTAATTAATGGTTACAAATGCTCTCTCCTCCTCCCTACTCTTGCATTTTGAGTATGATCCACTAGCAAAAAGTTAAAGACAAATGTGACTCTTTTCCTATCTCTATATTGTCTGTAAAATGTTTTTGTTCATCATTTTGGCTATGATTATCATGTAGTGAAAATGTGATTTTGTGAAAGCCGAATCATATGGAACACTTTTGATGTTTTACACTTTCTACTTTCATTGGGTTTGGAGCAAGGTTCACAGGTTTGGAACAACATGAGAGTAAATAAGTGTTGACAGAATTTTCATTTAAGGCGAAACAGCTCTAAATCCAACAACTTCTCAGAAGACCCTGCAGGTCCAAAACCTTGGGAGTGAGAGATACAGGATACAGAAAGCAGAAAAGATCTTTTTCCCAGCAACCTCTCCATATACCAACACCGACCCTAAACACACAGGTAAACATTCACCTTTATCAACATCAATGGACTAACACACTCCATTAATCCTACACACTGCAGATCCTTTACAGATCCCCCAACAGAGGCTGCTTACCGCAATCTCCATGCAGTCCACCACACAAAACAAGAGCTAGACGCTGAGCTCTGCTAGAACAGCATGCTGGGATAAAAACGACTATCAATAATAAATAATACAATAATACATCATTTAAGAACACATGGGCCCTCGTGGGCAGTTTCAACAAAATAGCCTCAATCAGGTCAGAGCGCTGAGGTCGGTAACCTCCGGGGAAGCTGCCGCCCCCAGGCAGAGGTGTATATATATATATATATATATATATATATAGGACTTTATATTTTGAGGGGGGTTTTAAGGTGCTGAGTGGTAATCCAGGTGAGTTTTGGGTTCAGCAGAGACCTACACAAGGCCGTAGATAGTTAGGTCCTCTGAAAGAGCTATTGTTTAGGGTTTGAAAAATTAATGCCAAGTACAACCTTTAAAAAACCTCCGAGCAACCTCATCTGTTATGGCCTGAGACACACGTTTGGGATTTTGTGTTATGAGTACACATTTTACAATGCTTCAAACACACTCACAATCTCGTTCAAATACACACCTCGTTGTGGATGTCCTCAATGTGCTGGAGGGCGGAGGGGAGGAGGGACTTCAGGCTCTTGGTGTTTTTCTCAGGGTCGGTGTGTAAATTCTCCAAGGCCTCTGAGCTGCGTTTCTGTATGTAGTCCAGCGTTCCTGTACAACACTAAAGGAACATGACAAGTTATAGTGTGATATTTACATATAAGCCAGAAAGGGAGATACTGGTTCAGGAGTTAACATGAAAGGTGATGAGGTCTGATCATGACAACTGGAAAGATGATGCTCACCTGTACGACTCTGTGAGTGGAGCTGAATCTAGCCGTGTCACCAGCCAGTACACAGTGCTGATGTGTCCGATTCAGATCATCTATAGACACAATCACATGCCAACAGCCACACACACAAACCAGAAGAAACATACTTTAATATTATTATGACCTTTATTTGTCTTGGTCATTTAACTATTACTCAGCATGTATATATCCTATATAGGTCCCACTTTATATTAGGTGGCCTTAACTACACCACCAGTCAAAAGTTTTTTCTTAAAGAATTCTCATCTGCTCACCAAGCCTGCATTTATCTGTTCCAAAACACAGCAAAAGCAGTAATATTGTGAAATACTTTTACTATTTAAACTAACTGCTTTCTATTTGAATTTATTCATGTGATCAAAGCTATATTTTTAGCATCATTGCTCCAGTCTTCAGTGTCACATGATCCTTCAGAAATCACTATAATGCTGATTTGCTGTTCAAGAAACAATTATTATACGATTATTATTAACAAATTATAGACATTAATACTTTAATTTAGCAAGGATGCTTTTACAAAAGATTTCCATTTCAGATAAATGCTGTTCTTCTGAACTGTCTATTTATCAAAAAAACCTGGAAAAAAAAAATTCTACTCATCTGTTTTCAACATAATAATAATAATAATAATAATAAATGTTTTTGAGCAGAATATTCGATAAGTAAAATGAATAAATTACATTTAAAAAATATTCAAATAGAAAACAGTTCTTTTAAATAGTAAAAATATTATGAAAAAAAATTCTTAAAAAAATTCTTTAAAACACACACACACACACACACACAACACACACACACACACACACACACAAGAAATCTTACTGTTCAAAAATTTGACTGGTAATTAGCATATACTTACATTTAAAATGATTCATTTGGTATAATGCACTTATTGTGTACATACATGTTTTTACATCGTACTTACATTTAAAAAAAATACCTGCATGTAATTACATCTGTAAATAATTTCTGTAATTATATTTAGAATTACACTGTTGACCAATCCATTACACCTTAACCTACCCATAACACCAAAACTGTTTCTAACCTTACCCGTATCCCACCTCAACAGCAGCAAAAGTATTTTGCAATACAATATGAACATTATAAGTACATTGTACTTCTTTTTAATGTAAGTACACAGTAGTTAAGCCACCTAACATAAAGTGTGACCGTGACTGTGATTTGTCCCATTGAAATCAATGGATTTGCTGCATTCTCTGCAGCAAAAACTGGAGTGAGAACAACAGTATTGTCCATTTTTATTTCCTCTGTATGCTATTATTTTTTTCTGTCGCATTACATTGTCTTTAAAACACTTATCTAATAATACTCTGCTTCTCTCAACCTGGGCTCTGTCACAACTTCAGCGTGAATCACGGGCCATACCAGATTCCCCTAATAAATATTTATCATTATTCTCTCATCGTCAAGGGGCCGCTGTGCTCGAGTTAAAAGCGGGCTTTTAAATCTATTGGGTCAAAACCTCTCCTTAGGTCTGTCCTGTCCCTGGAGCATTCAGCACAGGAAATCTTATTACCAGCTGGGCCTGGTGTCGGTCCAACAAATTGTTCTCCGCTACCCAGCACCAAATTCCATTTTTGAGAATCTACTGATTAGATTTGCACACAGGAGTCTGAGACATCAGCAGATGGAGGGGAAGAGATGTGACAGTGTTAGAGAATCATGGGAATGTGGAGTTGAATAACTGTAAGTTGTTTTCTGTACACCTTCTTTCCTTTTCCACTCTTTCTTCCTTGCTTGCTTTCCTTTTTCCTTTCTTCTCCCTTCTCCCATTTCCACTTACCTTCTCTTTTTTCATTTTTCCCTCTCTTTAAATTCCTCACACATCATTTTTACTTCCCTTACCTAATATCTTTCCTTCTTTTTGTCTTTTCCTTACTTTACTTCTTTATTTTCATACAGGTGCATCTCAATAAATTAGAATGTTGTGGAAAAGTTCATTTATTTCAGTAATTCAACTCAAATTGTGAAGCTTGTGTATTAAATAAATTCAATGCACACAGACTGAAGTAGTTTAAGTCCTTGGTTCTTTTAATTGTGATGATTTTGGCTCACATTTAACAAAAACTCACCAATTCACTATCTCAACAAATTAGAATATGTTAACATGCCAATCAGCTAATCAACTCAAAACACCTCCAAAGTTTCCTGAGCCTTCAAAATGGTCTCTCAGTTTGCTACACAATCATGGGGAAGACTTGCTGATCTGACAGTTGTCCAGAAGACAATCATTGACACTCTTCACAAGGAGGGTAAGCCACAAACATTCATTGCCAAAGAAGTTGGCTGTTCACAGAGTGCTGTATCCAAGCATGTTAACAGAAAGTTGAGTGGAAGGAAATAGTGTGGAAGAAAAAGATGCACAACCAACCAAGAGAACCACAGCCTTGAGAGGCTTGTCAAGCAAAATCGATTCAAGAATTTGGGTGAACTTCACAAGGAATGGACTGAGGCTGGGGTCAAGGCATGAAGAGCAACCACACATAGACAAGGAATTGCAATGTCATCCGCTGGTGTTGGTCCACTGTGTTTTTTGAAAACCAAGGTCACTGCTTTTTAAAGATGCTGATTTCATTTTCCAGCAGGATTTGGCACCTGCCCACACTGCCAAAAGCACCAAAAGTTGGTTAAATGTCCATGGTGTTGGTGTGCTTGACTGGCCAGCAAACTCACCAGACCTGAACCCCATAGAGAATCTATGGGGTATTGTCAAGAGGAAAATGAGAAACAAGAGACCAAAAAATGCAGATGAGCTGAAGGCCACTGTCAAAGAAACCTGGGCTTCCACACCACCTCAGCAGTGCCACAGACCGATCACCTCCATGCCATGCCGAACTGAGGCAGTAATTGCAAAAAAGTAAAAGCAAAAGGAGTTTGAATTGGAGTTGAATCACTAAAATAAATGAACTTTTCCATGACATTCTAATTTATTGAGATGCACCTGTATTTCCTTCCTTCCTTTTCAACCCTCATTTCCTCATTTTTTGTTCCTTACTACTTTTCTCTTTTCCTTTCATCTTTTTTTCTTTTCCTAACTTGTCGTTCCTTCTATTCTTGTTTCCTTCTTTCTGTTTTGTTTTTATTTTTGTGTTCTCTTTTCCCTTTTCCTTTTTGTGTTGTGGATTCAATCCTTCACCTCCTTTTTGTACCTCATTTCCCTTTGTTTCTTCCTTTCCTATATTTTCCTACACCTTTTTGAAAAGCAACTGATGTGAGCTGCTACACTATAATGAATGCTTGCTGAAAATCCCAACACACTATCCTGCCATCTAGACTTCACAAACCTTTAGAAGCCACTTCCTACAAACTCGAGAGAAAAAAATCTGACTAATTCAGCCAGAAGACATAGTGTCATTAACAGTTTATGAGCCAGTTTCCCAGTCACACTTTCACCCTTGTCCTGTGCCCAGGAAACCCATTATGACCCATTATGTTTATACTGCTTTAGCTTTTTATTTAAAGTCACTTCACAGGACTAAGAGTGCTATTAGGTAGGTATAAATAATGCTTAGTTTAGAGCAGCCAGCAGCAAAGAGGCCCGATCACTGGAAAGCCCTTCAAAAAAAGATGAAAACGTCCAAACAGAGACGATAAAACTGTGCGTATAAGGAGGGAAAGCATTAGTCATGCTTGTACACAGAAATCGGGAAATAAATAGTGTCCTTATCAAGGTCATCAGACACACTTTATGGGATATTTAGAGGAGAGGGTTTGCGCTTATGTGGGGTCGTAGACAGGGGGCATCTGTTGTAGCCATCAGTAATAAAAGTCTGATTTACTGATTCTCTCTCTCAGTCCTGCTCTCAGACAGGGGTCACAACGCTTCATAAAATAACATTTGGTTTTCTTAACCTCTCCGATACACATGATAAAGGAACCTGTGGAAGCAAAATCCTTGGGAAACAGACACACATATGTATATAAAAGGATGTAGATGTGTATATCCTCTGGGAAAGATAATTCCTGGTCTAATGCATTTCAACATGACCGAGACGGTACTATCCGCTTTACACATGTACTTGAGTCTACTGTTTCTGGACACAGATGAATGTGATTGTGTACCTGTCATATAGTAGCAGTCTCCAGACTGTAGAGGCAAAGCCAGACCTGGTGTGTGGATGTCCCAGGCCACCTTCAGTCCAACACGCCAACACGCCTTCTCTTTTTGCACTTCCTCCTTCTCCGAAACTTCTCCTTCTACCTTCAGTTCTTCTTTGCTTGTTCCTTCACCTTCTGTCTCTGTTTCTTTTTTTCTTTTTCTTTTTCTTTTTCTTTTTCTTTTTCTTTTTCCTTTTCCTTTTCCTTTTCCTTTTCCTTTTCTTTTTCCTTTTCTTTTTCTTTTTTTTCTTTTTCCTTTTCTTTATTCTGTCCCTCTCCGTCTTTTTCAGTCACCCCTGTAAACATAGTTGTAGTTTGACATTTAGAGCAGGGATGCACCAAAAATGTTTTATCTAAATGATACAAATAATCAGATAATTATTTATTTGTTATAGACAATGACTGTTGAATGATCGATATTACATTTCAGTAGTAACACTTCAGATTAAAGGAGAAGTTCACTTCCAAAGCAAAAATTTACAGATAATTTACTGACGATGTTCGTATCTTTCTCTCTTCAGTCGTAAAGAAATTAAGTTTTTTAAGGAAACCATTTCAGGATTTCGCTCCATATAGTGGACTTCAATGGTGTCTGTGATTTTGAACTTCCAAAATGCAGTTTCAATATAATTTCTATAATTTTATATAATTTATATACCTTTTAACCTCAGATGCTCATCTTGTCTAGCTCTGCGTGAACTCTGTGTAATCCGGGTCAATACAGTTAGGGTAGGTCTAAAAACTCCCATCTCATTTTCTTCTCCAACTTCAAAATCGTCTTATATCGCTGTTTTACCTTTTTTTGCAGCTAGACAAGATGAGCATTTGAGGTTAAAAAGTATATAAATTGTCAATTTTTTTTAGAAAATAACCACTAGATAAGACTCTTCTTCCTCAGCTGGGATCGTTTAGAGCCCTTCGAAGCTGCATTTAAAACCGCATTTTGGAAGTTCAAACTCGCGGACACCAATGAAGTCCATTATATGGAGAAAAATCCTGAAATGTTTTCCCTCAAAAAACAATTTTTTTACGACTGAAGAAAGAAAGACATGAACATCTTGGATGACAAGGGGGGTGAGTACATTATCTGTAAATTTTTGTTCTGGAAGTGAACTTCTCCTTTAAGATAACAAGTTAAGATTAAGATAATCCTCGTAACAAGTTACAGTACATGTATTTAGTATACTAATAACAATAAGTCATACACAATTACAAGTAAATAACCTTAAATTTATTATAAGTGCATGTTGTTAATTAATATTACTCAGGGTCCATCAAAATAAAGTGTGACCATTTCTATATTATTTTTGCCTAAATCAAAAATAAAACACTAAAAACTAAAATATTTTAATGCTACAAGTGAATTTAGACATGACAGTATGAACTACACAGTACAAAAATGGATATTCATTTTGAGATTTGCAATGTTTTAAATTGTTAAATTAGTGTTTTTAAAGATTTTTAAAGGGATAGTTCACCCCAAAATGAAAATTCAGTCATTAATTTCTCACCCTCATGTCCAAACTTAAGACCTTCATTCATCCTCAGAAAACAAATTAAGATGTTTTTTATGAAACCCGAGAGCTTTCTGACCCTGCATAGACAGCAACGTAATTGACACGTTCAAGGCCCAGAAAGATAGTAAGGACATCGTGAAAATGGTCCATCAGTGGTTCAACCTTAATATTATGAAGCTACAAGAATACTTTTTACGCGCAAAGAAAACAAAAATAACAACTTCATTCAACAATTCTCTTATTGTAGCTTCATAAAATTAAGATTGAACTACTGATGTCACATGGAGTTTTGAAACAATGTCCTTACTACTTTTCTGGGCCTTAAACGTGTCAGGTGCTTTGCTGTCTGTGGGTCAGAAATCTCGAAGATTTCATCAAAAATATCTTAATTTGTGTTCCGAAGATGAACAAAGGTCTTACAGGTTTGGAACAACATAAGGGTGCGAAATTAATGACTCATAATTTTCATTTTGGGGTGAACTATCCTTTCAAGAGAGAATCAATGACCATAATAGGTCATCTAAATGTTAAAATAGAGTAAAGCAAATACAAAAAAAGACATCACTGCATTAACATGTAGTTGTTTAGTTGGTTCTGTATACAACGCAATTTAGTGTCAATACCTGAAGTTGGCGTTTCGAGAACCATAATGAGTGTACTGTAAGTCGCTTTGAATAAAATGTCTTACTAATACTCACCAGTACTTTCTAATATACAGTAGTCAACATTTGATGTGGATCAAAACCTTTCAAAGTTGTCCTAAAACCAAAACAACACCCGTTCTTTGATTAACTTTTCTGACCCACTTTAAATGTTAACTACTGTATGTTGTGCAACTTTCACCAACAATCTGTGTTAAATAAAAAACAATGGCAGAGCCACAGAGCAATATATAAAAAGAAAGTGTAACTGATAAGACAAAAAAAAGTAAATAAATAAAACAAGAGAGGGCAGGCTGGCACCTATCAGTGAAATCAATACGAAAGCGCTCTTGGAAGCCTGAGCCCTGAGCAAGGCTTTCTCTGCGCTCAGCAGGGATAAATAGTAACTTAATTTCAGCCTGTGCTTTCTGACACAGCTCTCAAAGGGCCATCTGCAGCTAACACAGCAGCGGTGGAAAAGATTCCATCAAAAACACTTCAAAATCACAGTGGCACAAACCAATGCCTGTTAGAAAAGGAAATGAGCTGGATCTAGTCAGTGTTGGATGAAGAGCTGAACAGATTTGTCACAGAGCGACTCCCCCCGACGGAGACCGTTCGTGACACGGCACGCCGCGCCGCGGCCAGCGTACTCTATAAACCCATCGCAGATGTGTTAAAAGATACGGGCATCATGAAAAGCTTCGGTGAGA
This sequence comes from Labeo rohita, assembly GCF_022985175.1. Taxonomy (NCBI): domain Eukaryota; kingdom Metazoa; phylum Chordata; class Actinopteri; order Cypriniformes; family Cyprinidae; genus Labeo; species Labeo rohita. Next base: position 27,408,077 of record NC_066875.1, on the reverse strand, counting down.
TATTCTTCTTCAAAGCGTGTTCAGGTGTAACACGAATCTATACAACACACAGATGTTATCCAAAGGGACAATAAAAAAATAAAACCCATTCATGCACACACACAGAGCAACAAATAAATGATGTACAAAGTGAAATTCCTCTGAGCGACAATCCGTTTCAGCTGGTCTGCAGCATTTCATAGCGCTTTCTCTAAAGTGAAGGCAACATTTTGTGCGATGCTCTGCACGGGTACGTACGCACTGCAAAAGCGTTCCATCAGGGGAGTCTCTCTGAAGTCTGGAACCGAGGGGTCAATTTTACCTCCAAAAGAACAGCTGTGGAATAATTCCACACAAACTGACACATTCACACACAAAAACGCACACACAGACCATTCATGCGCTGTTTGAAGCGGGCCCTGGGGAGGTCAGAGGTCAAATCGGTCAGTAAGAGATTGGCGAAACAGAGCTCGCGAGGCAGGTGGTTCTGTTTAGCACACCACGCTCTGTTCTGTCGAACTGACACACACACGCACACAGCTGCATGCTAAGCTGTTAGCCTGACGTGAAGAGAGACTGATGTCCAGAAAAACTTCTCCGGTGAGATTCATGTGAAATATGGAAGATCTGGCTCCTTCTTCATGGAACAACACATTCGACCTATCGAGTGAAGGATGGCTTTGAACTAGCTGGTGTCATAATAAATGTTTTAGGTTCTCAGCGGTAAGCTAGAAAAATAAAGAATTTTTGTCCTTCAGTGAGAATGAAATGGGAATGTGAATGTTTAAAAGGATAGCTAACCCAAAAATGAAAATAATGTGTCCCACAGAATTAAAAAAAAAAAAAAAAAAAAAGTCACACAGGTTTCCAATGACACAAGGGTGAGTAAATGATGATGAGAATGAAAATTAGTATTTTTTAGTCAATTATCAGTTTCAATTCTATGTTTCATAGGGCCTAGCGGATAGGGTGACCAGACATGCAACTTCCCAGGGACACGTTCAGCACAGGATTTCTAAATTGCTTAAATTAACCAGGTGTTGGTTTTTTAGCGCTGCGCCGATCGATCGTTGTACCGTGAGAGCTTTCAGATCGCTCTCGCGGTACTTCGCTGTCATACATTGGTCAATCAGCGCAGATCAAACTTGGTTACCTGGTTAATTTAACAATTTTTAAATCCTGTGCTGAACGTGTCCCCGGGAAGTAGCACATCTGGTCACCCTACTATTGGATATCTATCCGAATTGTTAAAACGGTTCCACTAAAACTTGGCCACAAGTTCACGTCTATGAGTTCACGTCTATGAAAGCAACAGATACGCGCTGCATTTTATTCATAATCAGCTAATTTCAAGATTAAAGACCGCAACAAAAGAGAGAGCGGAATCAGAACTAGAAAGATAAGTTAGTCTTGCTACTTTTAATGAAGATGATTGTGTGTTGAACGTCTGCGACTTGCTTTCAGTCTCATTTGCAGTAGTTTGCACATCGGATTGCTGAAGAGATACTCAGCTACTCAGCTACTAAAGTCATATCTGCCTATGATACGCTCTCACACGTTTACTATTTTTAACATTTTGGGAGGAGTAAAATTTACATGTGGTTTCAACAACCAGATGCATTTACACATGACCAGTTTCCTCTGAAATGCGGCCTACATCGTGTACTTAAGCGGTTTGAGCGATCAGATTTAAAACCATCTCGAAAGCTTTTTTGAGGACATTTACACTTGATCTATTCACGATCGGATAGCTATCCGTGAAGTAATCAGGTGCAAACAGGCCCATCATTTTTCTGAAGAACAGCGGGCAGTTTAACTGATCAGGACAAACAACAAACAAACTCATGAACAACTAGCACTAAACAAAAACAAAAAAAAACAGCTGTGGATCATTCAGGTAATGCGCATGTAAACTTTTGAGTCATTTTTATAAATTATTTTCTTTTGTGGACTATTTGTAAACATCTTTTATGTGAAATATCTTATTCAGGTTAGCACTAAATAAACAATAACATGCTTTTTGTATGAACCCTCTTATTTTGCTAAAAAAAACATTTTTAATGATTATGAAAGTGGGGTGCAATCTTTTGACCTCAACTGTACCAGATTAGATAGGAAGATAGGAGGGTTTTAAATATTATCTTGGACAAAGTAGGGCCTTAGAGTCTAAGAGTCTCAGAACCACAGTGTAAGAGCCCTATGGTGCCATGGTGCACAATATTATATGCTCTACCCAAGACTTTTGACCTCTCACCTTCATTCTTTGGCTCTGCTGGGCAGCTATAGCTGTAGACAGCAACTGGTGACAGAGGAACCAGGTTCTCGTCATGATGCCAACCGACCGCCATTTTGCCCATTCCATAATACGGCTCTTCTTTCAGCTGAGTCATGGCTGTAGGGTCCATGTAGTTGATGAGCGTAATGTTAAACTGAACCAGGCCGGCCACATCAGGTGGCGGAGCGGATGAAGGAGGTGAGGAATGAGAGCAGCCCTGACCGCTGTCTTCTTCCTCTTCCTCCTCCTTCTCTTTCTCCTGCTTCTCCTCAACTAACCTGTCCTTAACACTCTCTTCACACATCCCTTCCCCCGCTGTTTCTTCACTGTTTTCGGTGTCACTGCGGGAACGCTTGACCCCTCTTGCGTTTGTCTGCAGCTTTACATCCGAGCAAAAGAACTGATTTAGTTCCCACAATGCTTTGCAAGCGTCCCTCAGGTCAGAGTCACAGCAAGGTTTCTCTTTCTCATCTTTCTGGCCTTCTTCTCCCTCACAGTGCCAGGGGATGGTGAACAGACGGGTGTCCAGATAACGGTACGTGTAGCCCGGCTGACCCACGAGAGCACGCGAAACGGCTGTGAAGACGTCCCGGTCTCGGACTCGGACAAGATCTCGGAGGAGACATCCACGCCGCTGAAGAGTTTTCAAAGCAGACTGCACCCTCTCATGGAGACCATCTGGCAGGGCACTAGACTGTCGTAAAGCCAGTCCTGCATAACTGGAGTCCCACTGTTGGATTACACAGAGATTGCACACAGATTACACACTGACACATGCAAACATAATGTAATTAGTAAAAACAAAACAAAAACACTGTATGTGAGCAGTCTGCCTTAATATAATTGATCTTTTTTGGAGTCTGATCACTTTCTGATCAAGAATTGTCAATTCAGCTTTCTCCTGTTCGTTTGGAATTACAATACTGTTAAAGCGCTCATCAGATGCAAAATTCACTTTTACATGTTGTTTGAACACATCTCTCAGAGAACGGCTCGTCACCCCACGAAGAAGAGGGGCGGGTGAGCAGAGCTCATTAGCATTTAAAGGGACATGCACCGAAACGGGTCGCTGTGAACAGAGCTGTTTTTGACAAGATAAAAAGGGTGTTGTTTTATACTACCATTGAGAAATTTTAACCAAAGTACATTATAGACCCTAATCATTAAGACCCTAAAGAATCATATCAACTTGTGGAAAATGGGCATTCGATGACCCCTTTAATATAAATTTAATAATAATTTAGGGCTGGGCAATAAAACTATAACAATAATTCTTGTTATATAGTCTAATTTTCCTCTATAAAAAGATAACAAGAGTTCGATAAATGTTTGACATACCATTTATGTGCCAAAAGTGGAACTAAACAGTTTATCATGATAATTATTGATATTAAATGTGATATTTTTTTATTTTGGCCATATCACCCAAACCTAATAATAATATTGTTAATCTTCAGATTGACTTGCTAATGAACTGACTTCTGTTTGTTGATGCTAATGGCAACAAAATTATTTACCTTTCAGATTTGATCAATTTCCATGACTTTTACAAGCCTGGAAAAAACTAATTATGATTTTTCTATGTATTTTCAATGACTTTGGAAACCCATGAAAATTTCTGCATTACAACCGTTCTAAAAATTTCAGATTTTCTTACCAATAGATGCGATTTACGATAAGTGAAAATAGCAATAGATTCTATTTATGCTACGTAAAAATAGCAGTATTTTATACTACTCATTGCATTTATATCATATGCTATTTATACTACTCATTGCAAACATTGGAAAAAATCTGCAACCTAGCATTAACTGTATGCAATAATAAAGTATTGAGTGTAAATTATAAATTTTATTATTAATTTTTGAGAAAACTTTTGAGAGGATGAAAATGTCAGTTTTTGTCAGTTTCTTCTGTTGCTTCTGCCCTTCAGAAGCAGCAGAAGATGCTTGCATGTTTGTTGGAAGACAAATTAAGTACATATTACCTTGATCTTCAAATTCAAAATTCATCTTAACGCATCTTGCTTTCCTTTTGGAGCATCAGTGAATGTTTAAACCTTTTTTAATAGCTGTGTTTGAGTCTCTCAATAGTCCTTAATGTGAAAATATGGATCTCAAAACCATACAGTCACTGCTGGAAAGGGTTCAAATATGCAAAAGATGCTCACGAACAACCATTACAAAACAAAAAAAAAAAAATAAAAAAACGGTCGTAGATCATCCAGGTAACCACACACAGTATTAAGAACCAAGGGTTCCTAAACTTTTGAAGTGGCTTATTTTAATAATTTCAGCTATTTTTTGTCTTGTGGACTATATGTAAATATCTTTTATGTAAAATATCCTACTCAGGACAGTACTAAATAAAAAATATCATGCCTTTTGTATGATCTCTCTTATTTATTCACATTAAAACATTGAAATTATTCACATTTTCTGGAAGGGGTTCTCAAACTTGATACTGTAGACAGACAGAGAGACAGATACATACATACATACATACATACATACATACACACACACATTTTAAAACAATCTTACTGACCCCAGCCTACATATAGATTGATAATTATGAAGCATTGTAGAAATCTATATGAAGTTCTAACCAGTTCCTGAAATCCTGGGTCTGCAGGAGAAAGGTAAGGAATCCTCTGCTCTCCCAGTTCCTGTAAAAGCCTCCGCCTCTGTAGAAATGACAAAAAACAAAATTACAAATACATTAAAAAAAAAATGTATCCTTTAAAAAGCAGTGTATATTCAATGTTTTCTCAGCACACCATGAGTATTTTCATGAAGCAGCATATTAGAACGTCCATTCTGGGCTTTATTATATTTCTATTCACACATCTACAAAATTAAAAAGCTCCAAAAGAGGAAAAGTTCACGCACTTTCACAAGTACCTCATCCCAGTCAGAGCACTTTTCCCAGAACCCTCTGCTGCCATCCCATAGTGCTCCTGTTCATGGGCATCTCAAGTTTTTATGGCTCTAGAAGGCAGCAGAGGGTCTTCTCAAAACCACATAAACTACAGCCTTCTATGCGTCGTTCGTCTGTTAAAACTCAACCTGCTCTGCCCATCAAAGAGCGTTTCATTGGGCTGCATTCCATTCCAACCTGTAAATCCAACAGCAACCGACATAAAACTCCGATACCCAAATAAATTTCACAAGTGCACCCACTCCGACATACACGTCCTCTATTTTTTCACCACAGGTGCAAGAGAGACCGCTTTCTCTCACCCCGCTCAGGTGGGACGGCGGGGGGTGTTACATCAGTGACCCCGATCCGGCCTCCACGCCCGATACCCCCATCAAGCAGCGCGGCAGAATGGCCACGCTGTTCCCTTAAGAACGTAGACGCACAGCAGAGACGTTAACGGAGAAAGAGGGCCATATATATGCCCTATATTCCCTGACATTTACTGAGACCGAGTTTCACATTTCAGCCATGTTAATAATGGCAGTGTTTTCACATGGGAAGGGCTTTTTGTGAGTGCGCCGAGCGGCTAGACTTCGCCCAAATGGGTCTTGACTTTTAGAGTAAAATAAAATGTCCTGTTAATAACATTAAAGTAAAGGCATTAAAAAGGTTACGTCCTGATTTGAGAAAGGACACGGGTGCACGTGCGAGAGTGTGCGGATGTGTTAGCGAGTGGAAATAGGGCTGTATAACCGTTAAAGTTACTGCAAGGTTTTGCAATAACGGCACAAGGAGACTCTTGAGAAAAAGATGCTCTGGAGGGTTCGGTTCAGACCCGATCTGGACTCGATTCTTCTGGTTATTTCCGTTAAACCAAAACAATAAAAAGAAAAAGAACAGGCATACTGTCAAACAGAAAATCTACAAAACAAAATAACATGCACTATTCATGGACAGTCTTGACTTAAAGGCCTGAGAGAGACGAAAGGAAGGGAGGAATAAGGTGAAGAAAAAGGGCGAGAATGAGACAAAGTGGATGCGTAGAAGGAAGAGAGATGAACTGACAACTTGACACACACTCATTGTTGGTGTCAAAATTTATCTCTTGACAGAAGCGATGGGTATTTAAAAAAAGGCCAGTGGATTTGTGTGTTTGTGTGGTTTTTTTCTGCCGGTGGCAATGCTTGGTTGCTCTGATGTGCAAACACAATCCAATGCGCACACACACACACACACACACACAGCTGGTCTGGACAGCGCAGTTTCTGGTCTAGTCTTGAGGAGCAGTGGCCTGTCACGCAGATGTCAAATACATCAAGTCGTTCACAAATTCCAAAGAAAAAAAGAGACAGGCCCATTCTACTCCACAGATGAGCCTAAGCGAGTGCTCTTTTCTCTCTCACACAACATTCATGCACGTAAATAAATAAAGAAAAAAGGGTTGCATTCAAACACACAATCACTCAAACCAAACTAACAGCTTTTCTCTTAGATAAGAAATGCCAGTCAGTCAAAGATAAACAACATATATTTTTGTAGTTCTAAAGACTACAAAACATATATATATATATATATATATATATTTATACACACACCCATATTTATTTATGTATTTTTGGCAGTACCGTAAATACACCTAAAGAGGCTACAAAGTTACCTTTGATTGTCCGTGCCAAAACACCAAATGCAATTATACTGATTTAAGTTTAACAAATGATTAAAAAACATTTTTTCACAACACTGAAATTTGCCATTCTGGAAAAGAAGGGAAAAAACTTGGAGATAGCTGGAAAGAATTAAAACAGTAAATTGATGATAATAATAATAAAAATAAAAAAAAAATGGTGCAGGCAGTAAAAATGGGCAGATCAAGTACAAATCTGAGCAACTGGAAATATAATATAATATAATTTTATATATATATATATATATATATATATATGAAATATTAAAACATAATATATTAAAAAATAAAAATATAATATAATAATACTCAAATAATATATAATAATTACTAATATACAGATATAGCTATAGATATTGATACAGATACACATATAGATATATCAGTAGAAATGGCTGCATTTTTTCCATATATTTATCCATACATTTATCCATATATATCATAAGTCCAGCAAAAGCAGCAATATTGTGAAATATTCTTACTATTTAAAATAACTGCTTTTTATCTGAATATATTTAAAATTTTAATTTATTCCTGTGATCAAAGCTACATTTTCAGCATCTTTACTACTGTCTTCCTGTCATCACATGACATAATATGCTGAAGAAATTATAGAAATGAACACTTTTATGAATACTTTATAAGCAAGGATGCTTTAAATCGATCAGAAAGACATTTATAATGTTACAAAAGATTTCTATTTCAGATAAATGCTCTTCTGAACTTTCATCAAAGAAACCTGAAAAATCTAAGCTGTTTTTGACATAATAATAATAGTAATAATAAATGTTTTTTGAGCTGCAAATCAGAATATTAGAATGATGTGACTGGAGTAATGATGTTAAAAATTCAGCTTTGAAAAGAGGAATAAATTACATGTTAAAACATTCAAACAGAAAGCAGTTAGTTTAAATAGCAAAAATGTTTAAAAATGTTGCTGTTTTTGCTGTACTTTGGATCAAATAAATGCAGGCTTGGTGAGCAGAAGAGACTTCTCAACATTGCTCAACATTAAAAATCTTACTGTTCAAAAACTTTTGACTTTTTTTTTTTTTCCAATTGCAAGTATTAGTGCTGTAAAAAAACACTTAGTACACCCCATTAAAAATCTGTAATTGAAGAATTTGGGAATTGAACATTTCATGTAAAATGTAAAAATAATAATTTCAATGGTGCAGCCAGCCAGTGAAGACATTAACAGAGCAAGCACAAATCTGAGTGAATCTGAGCAGAAAAAAAAAATATCTTACAGTTTAACCCTGTAAGTGTTTGCCAACACATCTGAGAGTTTCACTACGTATACATGTGTCTGGAGGTATTGAGATCCATGTGTGTAATAGAGCCAGTGTTTGGCGAGTACACGGTTGGAGCTTGTGTGTCACTAGTTACTGAGCTCCTTTTCCCCTGCTGAATCAAGCACTCCGACAGCTCACCTGTACAACATCAAACGCAAACATGGAGGCGGACACAAACATCAAACACACTTCCTCCACGTCTCCTATTTGTCAGACAGTTGCGGAATGTGTTCTGTGGGTGACGGCGGTACAAGCGGACAGAAGCAGGAGGAAGAGCAGGGGATGTCCTCCTTGAAGAGAAGGGAATGAGAAAACGGACACACCTGAGCAAACAGAGCCGTTTACCTCATGCTAAAGGCTTGTGTGTGACTGCATCGAACCTGCCTGTGAGAACACACCACATAGGTGCCATGACACACGCCCGTGGACCCGGCTCAATCACACTCACGGCCGTGCTAAAGTGGAAATGTAGTCAGAGTGACAGCATCTCCAAGTAACAGGAAAGAGTTTCCATCATGTTAAAAAGATGTGAACACCACAGAGGAGGTTCAGCTGACAGCCAGATGATCCATGCGGCAAACTCACGGTTAGCTCATCTCAAACAGGACGGTCCTATGGAAACAGACACTACATTACTGACCATTCAGATCTGGCCAACTGAAGTGAGGCTCAATGAAAAGTCTGAGAAAAGTCTGAGAAACTGCGGGTTCACTTGGTCCTGAGCCTTCAGCAGCAGAAGCTCTGGATCTGATACGGAAATTTTCCAGAACAACACCGCAATTCCCATAGAGTGCTGCAGCAATGAGTATGAATACTTGGAAACTAGTTACCATTTCTGAACTTCCTTTTCCATTGTCCCAAAGTCAGTGGGTTTTTTGAATGGGTTCTTGGTCGAATGCCTGAAATAAGGTCTGTTGTTCATACAAGCTTAAGATATTTTCACAACAGAAAATGCATTAGTGATACCTCAATGACTTTTGAAGCTTTTATGTGTATTAAAGGTGCAGTACATAATACTGACAGCTTGAAGTTCAAATGGGTAGTGCAATCCAAATTCTAAATATTGTTTCTCCCAGCCACTTCTCCAGCGAGTTGTCAGATCGAGGAAACGCAACCGGAATGAGTGCAGTTAACAATGGAGAGTGATGAGCCTTACACTTGATTTTTCCTTGTTTAAATATTCCTCTGGTCTCAGAGCTTTTTAGATAAACGCCAAGGCTTCTTAGCTCGGGTAGAATCTGCAATCTCTGATTCAGTTCATTTGCTGGCTTCAGTGGATGCGAAATGCTGTTTTCCACTCTCTGGTTCCCATGCTGTCAAAACACTAGTGGTTAAACTGGCAGTGGGCGGAATCACAAAGACCAAAACAAAAACAGGCATTCCAACATCGAATGCACATTTTCAAAGTAGAATAACTGGCTTTAGCATTGATTTTCGAAGAAACGTGAACTTAGCATGTTTCCTAAATATCCACGAATGTATTATGGCGTTTTTATGTTTTAGTAGAAGAAGAGAAGAAATTGTTAAATAAAGTCTATATTTTTGTTTTCTTCGCACACAAAAAGTATTTTCGTAGCCTCATAAAATTACAGTCGAACCACTGATGTCATATGGACTATTTTAACAATGTCCTTGCTACCTTACTACCTTTCTCGGACTTAAATGTCTGTAACTGGGGCAGCGGTGGCCCAATGGTTAGGGAGTCAAGCTTGTAATCGAAAGGTTGCAGTTTCGATTCCCAGGTCTGGCAGGGATTGAAGGTGGAGGGAGTGAATAACCAGTGCTCTCTCCACCCTCAATACCACGACTGAGGTGAGATCCTTGAGCAAGGCACCGATACCCCAACTCCGCCCCCGGACTCCGCAGCGATAGCAATATAGCTGCCCACTGCTCCGGGTGTGTGTTCACGGTGTGTGTGTGTGTGTTCACCGCTGTGTGTGTGCACTTGGATGGGTTAAATGCAGAGCACAAATTCTGAGTATGGGTCACCATGCTTGGCCTCACATCACGTCCTTTCCTTTCCTGTCTATGCAGGGTCAGAAGGTCTTACGTGTTTGGAAAGACATGAGGGTAGTAATTAAGGACAGAATTTTGATTTTTGGGTGAACTGTCACTTGAACTGTCCCACCTGCCAAGTGCCAACACACCACCAACATGCGGCCTGGCTGAACATTCAATGTGCACTTTTTTTGTTGGTGGGGCAGTAATAAACCTGAAAGGTAACAAATACCACTATGTTACCATTAATATGAATACTGACAGTAAACAAAGATATTTACCCTAATTCCATATAGAATCCACATAGAGAGCCATAGAATTGGTCCGTCAATTTTTTTTTTTTTTTTCAATAAATTTGGCACCAATAGCCTCATGGGCAGTGCGTCGACATATAGCGCTGTTGCGCTTTGGATGATCCTGTCTCCCCTCTCTCTCCTGCTTCCTGTCTGCATACTGTCCTATCCTAATAAAGGCAAAAAAAAGGCCAAAAATAAATCTTAAAAAAAAAAAACTGTCAATAAATAAGTGTGATCTGACTTTCATTACAATTTTTGGCAGATCAGTTAGATAGACAGATAGATAGACAGACAAATTTTGGGTGATATTTTACAGCATTTTTCATCCAAAAAAAGTACAGCTAGGCCAGAAACTGTCACACAGAGTTTAAAACTACTAATGTGCCAACTAAGACACGGATCATCTATTAGCTTTAAACACCATACACATATTACACCTGCTTAAACACACACCAAAGCAACTCACACACTCTCACACATCAGAAGCTTTAATGTCACACGACACTCTCCGCATGCCTTTTCCACTTACTCTCATTCACTCTCTCTGGTAAGGTCTTTAGCAGGTGTAAGCCTGCGACTGAAGCCCAGGTTCTCAAATCAATCATTTGAAAGTATTTAAACATGCACACATGAGAGTTGCTCCACTGCCTGCCTGATGTGCAACACACAGCCCTGGGCTTAAGTGCTTTTCAGGGTGTGTGTGTCAACATCTATTTCACACTCGTCCTCATCTAAAAGCAGAAAAAGATGTTTCTGTGACCGATCACGTCACAAGCTGCCAAGACAGGAGAAAGAGGAGAGAAAAAGAGGTCAAAGGTCAGACACACTGACGGAGTTACACACACAAGCAGAAAAACACACAGGCGCGGGGTCAGTCTATGGCACACTAGTCACTACGTTAGATAGCAAACATCAATATTGAGATTATGTTGATGGAAAGGATGGTTTAGCATTAACCTGCAGATTAGACTACACACGTCTGTTTTGCAACGTTTGTACTGATCAAAGTGAAATGTTGACACATACAGTACACTACCATTCAAGGACATTTGTGAACGCACATTAAAGGCTGATACGAAATAAGAAATCATTGAATGAAGTCGTTATTTTGGGGGAATTTCGGGCACAAAAAAAGTATTTTGTAGCTTCTTCAAATTATGGTTGAACCACTGATGTCACATGGACTATACCTTTTTGGGATTCGAACGTGTCAGTTGTGTTGCTGTCTATGCAGGGTCAGAATGCTCTCGAATTTCAATGTTTGGAACAACATGAGAAAGAGTTTCTCTTTAAGATATTTAAGAGTGTCTGTTCTGGGGAGCAGTCATGTACTTAAGTTACCCATCAACCCTCACTTCTGTGTCTCAATCTCTCCTTTTCCCTCATCTCTTTTGTTCACCTGTTCAAGCCTTCTGTTTCTCTGTCACTTTCTTTCTCTTTCACTCTCTCCCTCCTTGCATTCCTCCTACAAAATCAATATCTTGCTGTAAAGTGCAGTGAGCCCCTGGGAGGAGGCTGCTGTTGTGGAGGTCGGTGGAAGTGGGGCGTCCTCCAAGGCTCTCCAACGGACATGGAGTCAAGGACAGTGTCCGGCCTAGACCTGCTGCCCCCTCTCTCTCTTTCCTCTGCAGGAAGGATCAATAAGCGGGTGAGGCGTTAAATTTCAGCTAGCGGGAGCGTCACGCTCGTTTGGCCCAGCTGAGTGATGGAGCATGCTTGCCCTGCTCTGAGCGTTTCAAGCTGAAAAGAACAGGAGCTGGGATCTTCCTACAATAAACAACTCAATAACATTTAGGCACACTGGTGTATGATGTTTTAAAAGCGTTCCTGTCAACCTGAGCTAAAGAATGTAAGGGACTGTGCTGTAGACTCACATCTGAAAATCCCAGCGTGACACTCTGATTATTTCGTTCTCAGTGGTTCAAACAATAAATCAGATCATTTTACCACTGCTGTCAGCTGTTCCCTGGCACTGTGAATTAAGACGTGGGTATCTCTTCGGTATTTTACAGCACAAATAGAGCCATGAAATATGCGTTAAGAATAAACTGATCAGACATAAAAATCAACAAAACATTGCAACAAAAATGCATTTTTGTAAAACGGAATGCACAATTGAATGACTGAATGAATGAATGAATGAATGAATGAATAAATGAACAATCAAATGAATGAATGAATGAATGAATGAACAAACAACTAAATAAACAATCAAATGAATGAATGAATGAATGAATGAATTAAACAACTGAATGAATGAATGAATGAATGAACGAACGAACAACTGAACGAATGAATAAATGAACAAATGAACAAATGAATGAATGAACAAATAGAATAAATGATTTAACAAATAAATGAAAGAAAGAATGAATAAATGAAAGAATAAATGAAAAAATGATTTGAATAAACAACTGACTTAATGAATTAATGAAAAAAAGAATAAACAATTGAATAAATGAAAAACTGAATAAATGAACTAATAAACAACTGAATGAAGGAATAAATGAACGAATGAATGAACAAATGACTGAATGAACAAACTGAATGAATGAACGGACGAATGAATGAACAGTTGAATTGAATGAATGAATAAACAACTGAATGAATGAACAAATGAATTAATTAATTAATTAATAAACGATTGAATAAATGAACAATTGAATGAATGCATAAAAACAGAATGAATGAACAAATGAATTAATGAATGAATTAATAAATGATTTAATAAATGAACAATTGAATGAATGAACTACTAAAGAAATGTATGGAGTAAATGAAGAATGAATGAATGAATGAATGAATGAACAAACTGAACGAACAAATGAATGAACAAATGAATGAATGAATGAACAAACAAACAAATGAACAACTGAATGAATAAATGAATGAATAAATGAACAAAAGAATGAATGAAAGAATGAATGAACGAATGAATGAACAAACAAACAACTGAATGAATTAATGAATAAATTTTTTGAATAAATACAAATACGTATTGAATAAATGAACAACTGAATGAATGAATAACCTCAAACAACTGAATGAAGAAATAAATGAATGAATGAATGAACAAAATGAATGAATGAATAACTAAATGAATGAACAACTGAATGAATAAAACAACAAAGAAAAATTAAATGAATTAACGAATTAATAAATGATTGAATAAATGAACAGCTGAATGAATGAACAAACTAATAAACAACTGAATGAACAAACAACTGAATGAATGAATAAATAAACAATTGAATGAATGAACAAACAACTGAATGAATGAATGCATGCATGCATGAATGAACGAACAAATGAATAAACAACTGAATAAATAAATTAAATAATGAATGAGTAAATGGAGAAATGAATAAATAAACAAATGAATTAGTGAATGAAAGAATAAAAGAACTGAACTGAAAGAATGACTGAACAGCTGAAAGATCGAATGAACAACTGAATGTATGAACGAATGAATGAATGAATGAATGAATGAACGAACAAATGAATGAACGAATGAACAACTGAATTAATGAAAGAACAAACCAAAAGAATGAATGAAAGAATGAAATGAATGAATACAAGCTTGGTGTTGCTAAGATTTTGAAAATGTTAAAAAAAAAGTCTCTCCTGCTCAATAAGGCTACATTTATTTGATCTAAAGCAAAGAGAGTAATATTCTCAAATATTTTTGCGATTTTAAAAAATATATAAAAATGTAGTAAAATATAATTTATTCCTGTGATGGCAAAATTGAATTTTCAGCAGCCATTACTCCAGTCTTCAGTGAACCATTATCCTTGAGAAATCATTTTTATATTATCAGATGCTCAAGAAACATTTCTTACTATCATAAATGTTAAAAATAGCTGTTGCTTAATATTTTTGTTAAAACTTTTTTTTTAGGATTCTTTGATGAATTAAAAATATGGCAATTGGATGAAACAGAAATCATTTGTAGCATTCTCGATGCTTTTACGGTCACTTTTGATTCATTTTATGTGTCCTTGTTGATTGGAAAATAAATGTAGTTTTACACTTTAGCAGGTTACCTGCATAATTTTCATATGTGTAAGAAAATGGTCACTGAACTATAAATTTTGAACCACAACTGAAATGAATCAGGAAAATGCTTAACCGTACAAGTTCACATTTTACAATCTACAGCCTAGCCACTCTCTCCTCCTTCTCACCACCAGACCCATGATGTCCCCTCGCGTTTAGACGATTTCCAAACGGATTCTGGGAGGACGACTTGTCTGAACAGCATTAGTCAAATCCAAGAGACATGGCAGGAGGAAGCTGCCTTTTTTTAACTCGTCGGGAAAAAAATCTTGTTGCTTTATTTACTTCTCCTTCAGTCAGGGCGAACAAAGAGAATATTCTACCAGGGACTGAATAACTTAATCCTCTTTCCTCCCTCCGGCAGGAAGTCGGGCAGTGACAGACAGATTAACACAGATGATGTTTGCAAACCCACCCATTTGAAAATGTAATTGCTGGTGGCATATTGAACAGTCTGCTTAAGCACTTAAGTTCATATGAGACCAGTGAAACAGAAGTGACACTAACACGATAGTGTGTGTGTGTGTGTGTGTGTGTAGGAGAGAGCATGTGGGGTGTGTTTTGGGGCGGCTCGCTCACCAGCGAACTGGAACACTGTTACTGTCATGTGCCCAGCGTACTGTGCCACTAAGAATTAAAGCCAATCAGAAGGGTTAACAGGGCGGAGCGGGGCAGGTCATGCTCCTGGGCTCTTTACAGCATCACAGAGGCAAGAGAAGCCATCATAGAACGGCCTCACCCTATAAAACACTACACTTTAACATCTGCTGAAAGAGGGGGAGGTAAAAACAGATACATTCATGATGTCCAGCTGCCACCTAGTGACAAATCCCTGGCCCAATAGTTGGAGTATCACAACAGGAACGGATGCAGAGGCCCATTTCTCTATTAACTAATTTCTCCGTTAACGATGCCTCTTATCTTTACGCTAGTTTTCATTTTTAAGCTAACTACTCTATTTCTAGTCTCAATCGATCAGCCAAGAGAGACTGCCTGGTATTTAAATTCACACTACACTTTGAGAATACAAAAATTTCATTGGACATCACAACAACCAGGATATGATGTCATAGCTTCTGTTTTTAATAAACTATAGGGGTTATGCACAACAGATTTCCATATTCTGGTCTCGTTGCTTCCTGTTCACGTTTTGCATATGCCTTTACTCAAGATGCCTTCAAAGTAGATAAGAAAGATGATCATAACCAATGTAAATCACATATGTGGATTTATATATACGTTTTTTTGTATTTTTATTCTTTTCACGAACATTTAGATATAAAAATCTAATAAAATGTCAAAAATCTTAAACAGCTAGCTGGTTTAACAGATTACCTTAAAACTGCATAGATTTCACCAATATTTAATGTCGATGAAGCGATCAGACCCATTTTCCAAGTTTAACATATATCCTATTAGAAATAATAATAAATTCAAAATGTGTAAATCTTCAACATTTGAAACTGGAATGAAATGAGAATTCACCCTATCCATTTAAATGCATGCTATTGATCTTATTGTGAACTATTCATCCATGCATAAGTTTCTCTCATTTTTTATCAAAATTGATCTTCCAATGAAATGCTAAACTTATGGTGACAAACTTCTCCATCATTTAGTTCACTTAAACCCTAACATTTACTTGTAATCGACTGCAAGCTCACATTCAGATCTGCCTCCGTCCAATCAACAAGTGATGGAAAGAGCCAACCTATATATATTTTTTTTACCAGTCTTTTGCACTCAGATATACATCACAATACAGAAAACCATATCAGCACCTTCCTTACATCAATAATAAATCATAAATAAATAACAAATTCAAAATGTGGAAATCTAGTTTCATCGATCATAGTTCTCTGAACTTGAATTTACAAGCAGGAACTTCTTCAAATCAATTAAAATTAATAAGTGAAGTTGTGAAGAACTAAGTGACCATATACAAGCCCGTTGCCGCCACTGAATAAAAAAGATAATTGCAACCTTTTTACATCTTTTACGAGTTTACATCGTGCAATTGCGAGTCATAAGGTCCGAATTGCGAGACAAACTGACTTTTTTTCTCAGACTTTGTTTATAATTCTGACAAGCAATTGCAAGTTATTAAGTGAGAATTGTGAGATGTGTAAACTCGCAATTCTGAGTCTTTTTTTCCCCCTCAAAATTGGACTTTAAAATTTGAAATTGCGAGTTCATATCTCAAAGTTCTTAGAAAAAAAAAGTCAGAATTGCGAGATACAAGCTCACATTTGCAGAAAAAGTCAGAATTTTGAGTTTATATCTTGTAATTCTAACTTTATAATTTGCAATTGCGAGTTTGTATCACAATTCTTAGAAAAAAAGTTAGAATTGTAAGTTTATATCTCACAATTATGACTTTATAACTTGCAATTGCAAGTTTGTATCTCACAATTCTGACTTTATAACTCACAATTTAAAAGTCAGAATTTCAAGTTTAAATCTCACAATTCTGAGGAAAAGTCTGACTTGTGAGTTTGTATCATGCAATTTTGAGGAAAAAAAGAGTCAAAATTGTGAGATAAAAAGTCAGAATTTTGAGTTTATATCTCACAATTTTGACTTTATAATTTGCAACTGTGTGTTTGTACCACAATTCTGAGAAAAAAAAAAGTCAGAATTGTACGTTTATATCTCACAGTTCTGAGGGGGAAAAAAAAAAATTCAGACTTTTTGTATAATGTAAGTTTGTATAATGCAATTTTGGGACAAAAGTCAAAATTGTCGCAATAATCTTTTTTATTTTGTCATTCAGTGGCAGAACTCTGTTTACCCCTAAATTAGAATATTACCTAAATTAGATATTAAAACCAGATCCTCAGATTAACTCGAGTTTAATCTGAAAACAAAGCACACTATCTGTGTCACTACAGACATCAGATATCAAATGTAAGTGCCCTATATGAGGCAGCAGAAGGATGAGGAAATGATGATGAGCGCAACAGCATCCCCTTTAGCCTTTCCCTCCAACCGTCTCCTGTGCTCCATGATGAAGATGGAAGTGAAGCTAAGAGCGCCGTCACACTCCTCTAGTTAACACACACACACACTGAGGGGATAAATCAAGGTTGTAGAGTCGGGATGAACCATGTGTCAGCATGGGTCAGCCACACATTACACTCTCTTCAAAAACTATTCATCTTCAGTGTGTATTCAGTGGCTAGAGATAATTACTCCTGCTGACCTGCATAACACCACATGACCACTGGTCAAACCAGCTCAGGCGGAGGAGTCATGTGGGTAGAGAGGGGTGCGAGTGAATTATGGTCCTGTGGAGAGCAAAAGGACATGCCACTCAAACACACACAATCTGCACGGAGACTACACCACTGTACAGTGAAGGCATCAGATGGTAATACCATCCTACTTTGCGACTATAAAATAAAGTATTACTAAATTCATAAAGCTTAGGAATGCACAAGATATCAGTTATCAGTCAATATTAAAAATGTTAGCATTTATCATATTGGATATTTAAAGGGATAGTTCACCCAAAAATTTAAATTCTGCCATAAATTATTAACCCTCATGTCGATCCAAACCCGTTCATCTTCTGAACACAAATTAAGATATTTTTGACGAAATCCAGGAGCTTTCTGACCCTCCACAGATATGGTCAAGGCACAGAAATGTAGTAAGGACGTCATTAAAATAGTCCATGTGACATCAGTGGTTTAACCGCAATTTTCTGAAGCTACTAGAATATGTTTTGTGTGCAAAGAAAACAAAAATAACGACCTTATTTAACAATTTCTTCTCTGCTGAGACAGTCCACCACCATTATGGGCTTGTTAAGTGATTTTATTTTCATTTATTTATACTGTCATTGTCTGGCTATCTGGGATTTCGTTATGGAGTTAAAGGGTAGGATTATAACTTTTGGGTAGTATTCTATCACACTGTGTAGTACCGTTTGTTGTTTTCTCGTGTCATCTGATAGAGCGTTTGGACCCGGAAGTCACAGAAGAGCTTGACATCAGACTTAACAAGTTGATTGAGAGTACCACGGCGCATACGTGTGCATTCCTCTGCTTGTAAACAAGGAGGGTTAGAAAGCTCTCAGATTTAGTCAAAAATATCTTCATTTGTGTTCTGATGATGAACAAAGGTCTTACAGGTTTAAAACAACATGAGGGTGAGTAATTAATGACAGAATTTTCATTTCTGTGCGAACTTTCCCTTTAATTGTGCATGGTCAATTTGTACGTTTAGATTATCTGTGCTATCATCTAATGCTTATTTAAATGTAGTCTTTAAAAGCACTAATAATTTTAAAAACTTCAAAATAAAAATTCATTGTAAAATTAGGATACCTAAATGGACTAGTAGAATTTAAACTATTAATAATTAAAAAAAAATTTTGGATAATCGGCCAGAATTTTAATATCACTGCATCTCTACTTTACCATGGTATACTTATGATACCATACTCCAAGAAAACCAAGTTAGGTCCAGCACTGATACTTCAGACCACAAGGAACGTTTTACTTTCTTCTGTGGGACATGAGAAATAAGGAGACATTGAAACATTTCTAACATTTCTAATCTAAGTTCTTTTTTTTAATCCATCTATCCAAAAGATCAAATGACCACCAAAAATGTTTTGTTACCAACATTCTTTATAATATAGAATGAAAGATGACAGCTATATGACAG